>NC_079220.1:49916059-49938559 GCF_029633865.1 Lampris incognitus | reverse complement strand
AAAAAAAAAACAAAAAAAAAAAACCGAAAGCCTGCTCCCGTCCGCTCGCCGTCTAAACCTGCGCCGGTATCTGCGGAGAGATCTGCTGAGCAACCAAATTCTCTAAAACGAAAGGCAGAGTAAGCAAATTAGCAACCAAATTGGTTTGCAGCCACGTAATAAAATCATGGGGACACATTTGGCTGGAAAATGTTAAGATGATAAATCGAGCGCGCTCCACACACGAGCACTCGGGAACGGCTCGAGGCCTCCCGGTGACGCTCCGGCAGCGGCGGCGGCTCAACCCACGGTAACAACGGCATGCGAGAGCCTGCACAGGGGCCGACCCAAACCGGAGACATATGACCACTTGAACGCCCGCAACCGTCGTGTGGGTTTCCATTGGGCGTATCGGGGGGGGGGTGACAGATGGCGACAGCACCTGACCAGGTGCTATTTCAGCCCAGGTGTAAGATGCCAAGCAACACCTCCCCGCTATTGAAGGAGACTCAGGTGACATCATGTCTGAACGATGTCATCTCGCAGCAATTCGCAAACAAGCCCCGCGACAGGCCAAGGTTTTTCACTCGCTTTTTCCTTTTTTACAGAGCAAGAGAGAGAGAGAGAGAGAGAGAGAGAGAGAGAGAGGAGGGGGAGAGAAAGTGAAGGGAGAGGAAGGGAAGCACAGGCAGCAGCAACACACAAGGCCCGGCCAAATGGAAATTGGCCTGAGACCCACGTTCTGTCACTGTACTTCCACCACACTGCCTCCCTGAAACAAGTTGCTTTTTAATGCAATATTTTATGAGTTATTTAAGATGTCATTTCGCTTATTGCTCAGCGTTAAAACATAAGGCTCGCCGCCCAAATTTTCCCCTCACTAAACAAAAACAAAAAACAAAAAAAAAAAATATATATATATAAATACAATGCTTATACTCACACGCGCCAGCTTATAAAATTGATTGCGGATGCTCATCCAACAGGACAGACATAAAAGCGTATATCGCTTGTGTTTTTCCCACTTTCTCCCCGAGCAAAACAGCTTTACTGCCGCCGTCAAACTGAAACGGGGCCTTTTTGCGTATTAACGACCCTTCTGCACAACAAAAACTTCCAACCAAGTATGAAAAAAAAAAAATGCAATAAAGCGTTGAATTGTATTTAACGCACAAGACGTTACACTACTGGAAGCCGGCGGTCTGGATCCTGCCGCACTTTTAGACAAAACCGGGGAGGTGCAAGGCTTAACACAACGGATCACATCCCAGCTCTTTACACACATTCTCCTTCTCATCAATATGTTGGGTTGATTTGGTGAAGCATTTCTTCTTCTTCTTTAATCCTTATTTACCTTTTTTTTTTGTATTTGGGAGGTAGCATTGGGGGGGGGGGGATGGGCTGCACAACAAAAAAATGATTGGGGGAGTGCTCCAGCTCCTCGGCCGGCCCGCACGGCGCTGGCGCCGGTTGCTAACACCGACTGCGGAGCCGCCACCGCCTTCAGCCGGCGAGGCGGAGACAAATTATCACACCAGAGAGTAATCTAGCTCTCGCTCTTGTCTCGGTCGATGAAAAAAGCGGCTACGAAGGCTAGGGAAGGGCGGCGAGGGCTAACAGCAACTCCAAGAGATCTCCAAGGCCGAAAGGATTGCTTCCTCCTCCCCCACCGCCATCCCTCCCCCACCATCCCTACAAACAACCTTCACTCACTAACCGGGGTTTATCCTTTTTAAAGACCCGGCTGTAACCAACCCCCCCCCCCCCGACTCCGCCAAACACCTGTGTTTGTCTTTGAAGCCTCTTCTCAACAACCCCTCTCGACCCATGGGATATTCCAGCAATGAGCCGTTTAATAAAAGTCGTAGTAAAGTTATTTATTCCCCTCGAGAAAAAAAAAAAACACAACAACAACAACTCGGGGGGTGGAGGGGTGGCGGGGGAGAAGGCAGACAGCGGAGCTAACCTTTTGAAGGGGAAGGCTTGCTCGGATATCCAGCTAGGACATAAAAACCAAGGGAATGACAGGGACATCCTACCAGAAAACAATAAAGGGAGTGGAGGGGACTGTTTTTTATCTTTTAACAGCAGCCGTAAAACACACACAAAGCTGGGGTCTGCAACAATGGCCCGAGGCGAGGGGAGGGTGGCTGGAACAGAGGTGGCAGGAAGACCTCCTCTTCCCAGACACAAGGGCCTTCCTGCTGGAAAGAAAAGAGAGAGAGAAACGAAGGGGAAGGGGGGGAGAGAGAGAGAGGGACAGCGCACGGACGGAGAGGCAGAAGAGATATGTGTGTGTTTGGGGGGGGTGGGGGGTCAGTGGGGGGGAGGAGGGCGGTAAGCAAAGTGACCAAGGTGACATGAATATGACCTTTGATTACACGGGGTGTTTAGGGTAGATCTCAGCCGCGGACAGACTCCGAACCCCTCGCTGTTTTAGCACAGCCACACCTCGGCCACAACCCACTGATCAGAACAGCATGGCTGAAAGATGAGCCTCCGGCCATAAATGCCGGCCGTAAAGACAGCTACAGTCCCCCGCACCCCCCCCCTCCCGGTTTGACGCTATCAAGCATCTGAATGCGGCCCTGACAGTCAAGCGGCGGCGAAGACTGTCTCCAACAACGCGCCGCAGCCAAAAACAAGGTAAAATCACAACTTCCAAGTCCTTCTGAATGAACCGGCGGAATTAAACCCCACATTAAACGAGTTTACATGGCAACTTCTGGCCGCGTTGGCCGGCACATGCTAAGAAAAGTCGCCCCAATGTCACGTTCCCAGAGCACGGTGCAAGTGCATACTATAAATCCACCACCTTGACGCGCATTACAAAAGACCGGCTTGTAGGTGACGATGGACGGAGGCAAACGCACACTGACACAATCTCTGGCGAGAAGCTAAGCGACGTATAGGAGCCCGGTGGACAGGAGGCTTGCCGGGTTTCGAGTCTGGGGTCCGCTGCCTGTCGAAGATAGCGACTGAACTCGCCAGCCTGCGCAGCGGAGAGCGAGAGAGAGAGAGGAGAAATTTCAACACACACACACACACACACACACACACACACACACACACACACACACACACACACACACACACACACACACACACAAATATGTTGAAATTCTGTAACCGGGCGAGGAACAATGCCAAAAAAGAGTGTTGCAAGTGCCATTGCTGTTTTCAGCACCGAGACTGAAGGGAGCGCTAGCAATAAATACCTCTGAAAAGTCGGAGGAGCCCTTTCAAGCAGCCACATCAGAAGCCGGCCTCCGAATGCATTTTTACATCAACCCTGAAATATTCATGCTCCATGTAAAGTATTCATGTGAACCAGCGTGCGAGTTAGTCCCCAAGGGGAAAGTGCAGAGAAACTGAAGGGTTCAATACACTCAGCAAACAACATGCTCTACTGTGCTAACGTTGCTAGCATGCAGGAGGACGCTGCGGTAGGACAGTAACGATGACCATTTTGGATGGCCATTTTGGTCAGGTGATGCAAGAGTGCTCGACCGCCACAAGGACATGGTAGGATCGGCCTATATAAAGCATATGCAAAAGAAAAACTCGCAAAAAAAAAAAAAGACACTACTCCATCGACTGACTGGAATAAATAAAATGAAAATCGGTGTTTATGAAACGATCCATCCGTCAGCTATACCCAATTAATCCAATTCGGGGTTATTGGGGGGTGGAGACTATCCCAGGCAGAAGGCGGAGGGGAGACACCCTGGACCGGTCGCTGGTCCGACACAGGGGCCAACACAGACGGCCTGACTCAGAGGAAACCCATGCAAACACGGCTAGAAAATGCAAACGCCACACAGATGGGCTGGAAGTGAGCATAGGACCGTCTTGCTGTGAGGCGACAGTGCTAAACACTAAGCCCCCCATTCCACCAAGTATTGAACCACCAAGTGAAAACAACAAGGACATTTGTTCAGTTACGGTTAAAATTGAATATTTTAATTTTTTTTTTTTTTTGCTTATAAATGTACGGCTAGAAATTTGCATTTACATGTGCTGTTGCACTAAATTGTCATTTTTGCCCACCCATGTTCTGTTCACTAATTAGCAATGGATGTACTGTTTGCCGGTCACACTGACCCAGGTCACCTTTGAATTTTATAGCGATACAATTAAAAAAATTTTTTTAAATACCTATCGTATCTTATCTTCATCTCAATTGTTATGGATACTAACAATACTTGTGGTTAACAGCTGTTATTCAAAATAGGTCATTTTAACCTGAACAGCACACAAGGGTTAAAAAGCACGTGCCCTTTATTTGAATAATAGCAAATTATGTTTCAAGTCTCACCTCCTGACTTGCATTATGACGGCCTTGGCCTTTTGGGATACTGTTGAAACTATACGGCACGACTCATACGTTGACGAAACACAAGGAGAACTCACAGGACGCTCGTATTTAACCGGTCTCGGGCTATCGTGGTCCGAATCTGATCCGGATCTGCAAAAATGGGTTTTGTTCCGTGCCTGAAATGGTTAACATTAAAAACGTCCATGGAAAGAAGCGGGACAGTGAATTCTCAAGTCACACCCATGCAAGAGAGAGGCGAGCGGAGGGAACAATAAACCACCTGTGCTCTTTGGTGAACAGTGATGACATTTCGGGGGGGGGGGGGGGTAGGCCTACATGGCAGCGTAGGGAGCGGCGTAGTAAAAGACACGCCATATCTGGTTGGCCAGGCACCTGCAGCCTGTAGCTAGCATTAGCCGGAGCGCTCAGACCGAAATGGCTATTGAAAGCAAAAATAAATAAATTAACAGCAACAGCACCCATGAATTGTATGTACTTGTGAGTGCACCTCGCTCTCTCTCTCTCTTTGTGAACGTGTGTGTGGGTGTGAGTGTGTGTGTGTGTGTGTGTGCAGCTTCCTTACACAATATGGTGAGTTGCGAATGGTGAGCAGAGCCAATGGATCAATCTAAGCGCCAAATTATATCTCTAGAGTGAATTTAAAGTGTTCTTTAAAACGTATCCACACATAATCCATAATTCATCCGTGCAAAATTTTCATACATAAAATGAATTGCAAAATATTGCAATTTAAACGGTGCCCGCCATATACTGCATGCATGGGATCAAGTGAAATAAATCATGCGACAAAATAACACGAAATATTTTTTAACCACTATTGCTAATTCAATAATAAAATATGTACACAAGAGGAGAAATTTTTTTTTTTAAATCAATAATTTCCCAGCAACACCTAAGGAGGTAGAACGTGAAACAGCCACCTATAATAAGCGCATAAACTGGACTCTAAACATGCAGCAGATACAAGTCTAGCCAAGTGGAAATATATATGAAAATGTGCATTGCAGTTCTGCAGAACTTCTCATGCCTCGCTTTCGTGAGAAGTGAGACGAAAAAGCGAAGGATACAGCGCTCCTCAACCACTGAAATATAATACATATGAATTAAACACAAAATTCTGGTAAGTACGCCCATATTTCTTTAACTGGGGAAACGTTATGGAAGCACAAAGACACGATGTGATCAATATAGCATTACTTTAATCTGTCTCAGTCTAACACCCCCCCGCCCGCTTCCCCTTCATAAATCCTTCATTTGATACTTCTTGCAAAATAATCCAGTCAGCATGAACAGAACATCCAGATTCCAGGTCAGGGTGGGAATTTCACTGCCAGCGTGGAAAACAACTAAAACGTGAATGTGGTGCATCGGTGTTTTGCAAAAGGTCCACATTTGCATGTGGGCAGTACACAAGATACCCAAGTCACTTGTTAAACCTGATGCATGCACTGTGAACACATTTGCACCCCGACACTTCAATGCCCAATATAGAAGGGAGGATTTTCTGGTATTACACAAGGCCCAATAGCTCTCGCTATCCACCTCCACGACCCAGCCTATTCATCCAATCCGTATACCTTCACTTCCATATGGCTTCAGGGAAACGGGGGTCCGTGGCTCTGGTCAGCCACCAGCGTGACACTCATGAATTTGACATTAAGTGGCAAATCTCCTTCCAGATTCAACACCAAGCGTAATTGTGCAGCATTGTGCCATTGTACTCTCCCCCCCCCCCACCAAAAAAAAAATGAAAGCCTCGGAGACTCAAATAAATCCAAACGCTATTTAATTAGAATTTGAGGCTGCCGCCTAACTTATACAGAATACGATTCGTCCAGCCATGAGATCCTTATTACCCCCTGACATAATCTAGGTTTCAACGCATGGTAATTCCCACAAACACACACACAAAAAAAAAAAAAAATTCCAAAAAAAAAAGAAAAAAATGAATCGTGTATCCCAATTAATTCAACCTAAATTACTCTCTGATCTCTTGCTTCGTGCACAACCTCAACTTTTAGGGAGCGGATTATCTGGAATACATTGTAGCGAATTCGCGGTTGCGTCGTCCCCCCCCCCCCGAATTCGCTACAATGTATACATTTCCACCGCTTTTGTGAGGGGGGGCAAATAAATAAATAAATAAATAAATAAATAAATAAATAAATAAATGATCGGTTCCGTACCGCAACACACACACACACACACACACACACACACACATACACACACGTTGGGGGGGAGGGGGGGGCTGCGTCCGCGCTGGTTAAGCGCGGGCTCCCATCTATGGCGGCAGCCTTATCGGCCGCATCTGAGAGAGCGGCCGCCTTAAAACGTTCACATGGCGGTAAACAAGCGACTCGCCCAGACAAAGAAAAAACAGCCCCGCAACAACGCCGCGTTGGGGAGGGAGGGGGGGTGGATGGGTGGGTGGGGGGTGGTGGACAAGCGTCGACGAATCGTTCAAAACCAACCTGAGTGGGGAGCCATCGGTATGTGGGAGGGATAGTATTTCCCGGGCGGGAAGTGTCCGGCGTGCTGCACCGAGCTGTGGCCGGAGGGAGCGATCCGAGAGGCGGCGCGGTGCACCAAGGCGCCCCGCTCCGACAGGAGGTGCGCGGGCGCTGCGAAATCCCGTCCTTCCATGCCGAGGAAATTTGGGAGTAATCCGAAATCCGGAAGGGGTATCGGGCAGGGGGAGTCAGACGCAAGCCATGGAGTAATCCTCTCGTGGAGCTCTCGGTGCGTTGCATGTAGTCGAGGGGGGGATTCTCCTGCCGAGCACGTAGCCTCCGATCATCTTTTCTGAGGAGGGGAAAGACAATCACAGCAAAACCACACACACACACACACACGCACGCACGCACGCACACACGCACACACACACACGACGTGTCAGCAAGCGAAAAGAGATTTAAATACTTGACGGTATTTTATTTTCAGCGGCTAGAGTGCGTGCTGTAAATGCACTGACAACAAATAATAAACCTATGGCCCTTTTGCAATATATATATAGGCTAGCACATAAAAGATTATTTTGCATAGGCTCGGAACCACCGTCCTATTAAAACTGATGCTACAACACATGCTATATAGCACCGCACAGGGCTGCAGGAATACGGGTAGGAAGCTTTTCCAAAAAAAAAAAAAATCCACCAGGCTTGGCTCGATCCAATCTTTATATTGATCAATTTGGGGATGAAGGCGTAATGGGCGTTTTACATACAATAGTCCCCTCATATCCTCCCCCCCCCCCCACACACACACACACACACACACAGTCGCAGACGTGTTGGGCGAATGTTGGACGTGATGTGTACCAGCGTGTAGCCACAACAGCCTTATCTGTTTTTAATGATTTACACCATTCCTTAATAAATGAATCAATAGATTTACTGCGGTTGTTGGTCCCGTCCAAGACCGACGTGTACCAGTCAGAGCAAATCCAGACCTTCCCTCCCTTTTTTTCGTCAACATACACTATTTTGTGAAATCGCGAATGCAACAACGATCCAATGCCCTGGCTCGTGTCCGGAGGAAAATATGTGGGGCCCTATTTTTTACATGGCCAAAAAAAAAATTTTTTTTTTTTTTTTTAAATGGGGTGTCTTAAAATTGTTTGGGAGCCTAGTTTATCTCAAGGTGATGACTGCCTTTCCTCTGCCATGGTTTCGGATGATTCAGACGTTGTTGTGCTGGGGAGGTCCTATGTATCTTAATCTGGTCCTTGGCGGTCTCGTTACACCTTGGATACATTTTTTTTAATCATTTTTTTTTGAACGACATAACAGCGATATCTCGCTCTGCCCCCGGTACGTCGCATTTTGCACATCTCCCAAATATCTCAGGTCTTAATATATATATTAAAAAAAAACGGGCTTTTTAAAATTGCCCCCTCAAAAACGTGCACCGACGAGTCCGAAGAGCCCACGGGGCGAAAGAAAAGCTGGTGGCAGTTCACAAACGTCCAATTTCTCCACAAATCACCGCGCGGAGGGGCTTAATCTTCAAAATGCCATTAAAATGCCTCTCCATAACTGTGATGCATCAGCTCATGAACAAGACGGGCCCCCCCCCCCTTCTCTCTATCTGTAGGCCTGCGTGCGTGTGCGTGCGTGTGTGTGTGTGTTTGAATAACTGCACTCTCACTATCTTCATCTGTCTTTGCCTATTTCAGCTCAGGTAATGAAATAGGAGTAATCCCAAAAAATAAAAATAAATGTGTTGGGCAACGTCCCTAAACGATGCCACGCAAAATTGCGTTATTATTAGTCGACGTAGTGAATGTACACTTGCAGAATGGGAAGATATTCTTTCTTTCTTATCCCCCCCCCCCTTTCTTTTTTTGTGTGCGGAATTACTCGTCTTCGGAGCAGTTCGTAAAACGAGACAACCGTTGCTGTATACTTGTAAAGAAAAGAAAAGAAAACTTCCGCCAACAATTTGCCAATTGTTTATGCCCATTGAGCACCCCTGAATTTTGTAAAGACACTTGGTCCCATTTTTTTTTAATTTATTTTTTTTTAACTATTATTATCACAACTAGTTTCCTTGTTACCATTTAAGACGATTTAGCTGAAAACCTCAAGCTGCAAGACTGGGGGGGGGGGGAGAAACCCAAGGTGAATGGACGCCCGTCACGAAGCCTTGCCTTTGTCTGCTCATTCAAAGTGCTCGCAAGTCAGCCATTACCGTCCTCCCCTCCGCCGTGCTCAGCAGTATCCTGCCCTCCCCCCCCCCCAAACCCGACCCCGCTCCTCCGAAACACCGTTCCCGTCCACTTTTTAACCATAAACTTAAAAAGTAATCGTGCAGTATTTCCGAGGCTTATTCGAGGGCGAGCTGCGGCACGGGTCGTCGAAATTCAGACGCGCGCGAGGAAAGTTAATTCGCGTTGCCAAATACACGAGCCTGTCTAGCTACGCCTTTCTTCTTCTTCTTTTTTTGTTGTTGTTAAAAACGTCCAGATTTGCCCCTAAAAAAAAAACCCTGATTTTTTTTTAACGTTAAAGCGGCCGATGGCCTTAATTCAATTGCGTTAGCTCGCTACCAATTGCGATCTCAAAACCCGATCAGAAACGGAGACTCAGGTAATAAATCAAATTATGGTTTTATGGGTCCGGGCCGCGCTGCGAGGGGGCGCCCCTCCGCGCCAGAGCTGGCCGGCCGAGAGCGCTGCACAGGCGGCGGGGCCGGCTCGGCGATGCCGCCCCCCTCGCTATGCAAATTCCCCGGGAAGAGCTTTGCTAGGACAAGGCCTATGTCGAGAACAGTTTTAAAGCTTACGATACAATTGATACAAAAATTTCTTTTTGAGCCCCCTTGGCCAGGTTTACTTAAAAAAAAGAAAAGAAAAGAAGAGAGAAATATATATATTTGTAAAAAAAACTAAACCCGGATTTTGAAAATAGTCTAAATCATAACGGGGGGGGGAAAATCTCTTGGATCAGCTAAATCCTAAATATCTCATCTCACCCCCCCCCCTAAAAAAAGCTCCCAACAGTATCGTTTATCAGTGAATTAGACGAATAATATAAAATATAACAATTACGATAATAATTTTTTTTTTTACGAGACTGATTCCTCCGCGAGCTTCTGATTGATAGCGTTAAATCGTACCATTTATATCGCGCGCACCGCTTCGCATAACCCGTCTTGTGAAAGGGAGAGAATTACGCCGTGCCACACACTCGGCAATGCGTACGAAAAACAACTATTTTCGGGAGGCCTGCTGGATATTTTTTTTAAACAAAAAAAAAAAGAAAGAAAGAAGAACAAGTACGAATATTTTCTACTTACTGGTATGTTAAATCCTTGCATAACAATAAATTATAAAATCACAAAAAAAAAATAAACCAAGCAAAAGGAAGGTGCGACACCCATTTGAAAAATGTGTCTAGAGTTAAATCCTACAGTTTTCCATTGGAGGGCTCGGTCCACTGAGAGCGGCGGGATTCAGACTGGCGGGTCGGGGACTCGGATCTCCGAACAGCGGCTCTTTCTCCCAGCGCACTGCGCGGCCCCCGTACCGCGCGCAGGGTAAACACGTTCGCCCATTGGACGGATTGCCTGCATGTTAATGAGCTCGCACCGCCCGCCCGGGGACGAAAGGGGGCTTCTGATTGGCCGGCCCCGCCAGCCAATGGCGCGGTGACTGGCGACGCTAAACAAAGCGAAGGGCGCCAGATTTAAAGCGCTTTTTTTTTCTTTTTTCTTTTTTACGCATAACGCGGTGGAGCCTCGTCTCTGCGGAGCCTGCACGAAGACTGATACCCTGTGACATTTATCATTTATCAAGACCTTGAGGCGATTAATGAAAAAAGAAAAAAAATCTAAATAAATCAAATTAAATACAGACTAAATAAAGGTACCGAAAAAAAACCGAGTAAAACTTGTGGCTTTGCTGTGTTTGATAACAGAAGAATTAGGTCCAAATAAAAATTAAAAAAAAAAAAAACAATACCTGCAGAACTTATTTACCTCGCCTTGCATGCAGTTTTATATCAGGCTAATTTTTAGGTGCGGTAAAGGTCTTGATTTTTTTTTTTTTGCACATAAATACAAAACGCACCGCCGGGCTCACGTTTCAACGTTAACGCTGAGAAATACGGGGTACGTGGTCACCGTCCGCACCGAAATCAATAACGTCAAATTTGACCTCTATTTGATCAGTTGCTAAATTTGATTGACAGCCAATACTCGCGCAGCCGCTTTAAAGGGGGTGTATATATATATATATGCTGAATCGTTATGGCAGAAATATCTTGTATTTTCAAACGCTTTCATCACGGGGCTTTTGTCATTACATTATACTAAATGTTTATAAAGGAAGCCCACTGGATGTAGGTTGTGATTGGTTGGCACGTCGCCAGATCATTGTCACTCATTGAGTGTAAACAAGACTCTGATTGGCTGTTGGCCAGTCTGCATTGGGCTTGTCTGAAAAAAAAAGGAAGAAAAAAAAAAGAGGCAATAACTGGCCTTGCGGTTTCAAGGCATCCCCGGGTTAGATGATGAAAGGAGATAAGAAGAGACCGTTTCAAGGCTCTCCAAAGGCGGACCCCATTGGCCCCGAAGCCTTATAAGTCAAGCGTGAATCAAAGGGAATACTGCAGTGAGGGGGAAATTATATGTTGGATATTTTATTATTTTTATTTTTTTTTAAAAAACCGAGGTTAGTTTTCGGCTAATCGCGGCGCAACAATGGCTCGATCGTTTAAAGTAATGAAAACACGTGAAACCAACCACTAAAGCGAGAAGTAGCTGCAGCGATGGCTCAGACTACTGGAGGGTTAAGCGGAGGGGGGAAATCTCTGGTCGGATCGCCCAGCGAAGCCCGCTTTTAATGGGGGGGGGGAAATCTGCATGGAGCCTCACCATTTTAAAAGCGCGGCTGCACGAGGTTTGTCGAAAGAAGGAGCGTGGCGGCTAATAAAACAAAACTGCTGCAATTTGCTTTTAATTAGGCTCGCCCGCTTTGTTAATTGAGGATATTACTGCGCGTTGGGGTTTGTTTTTTGGAGACATATTCAGACGCTCAAGGCGACTCCCGAGACGGGGGCTCTGACATGCGTCGGACACGTTTGGAGGTATACGTGTGGGAAAGATGGGCCCCATGAACGGGCCCGTAAGCCGGCCGGCCGGGAGCTGCGATGTGCGGGGCAAATTTTGACCGGAAGCACCGGACTCGTTTAACACGTACACATATATTAGTGTGTGTGTGTGTGTGTGTGTGTGTGTTGTTTTTTTTAAATGATAGACATCTTGCCTAAAGAAGAAATTGTCTGTAAAGGGGCTCTTGTGTGTGTGTGTGTGTGTGTGTGTGTGTGTGTGTGTGTGTGTGTGTGTGTGTGTGTGTGACATTTGTTTAGGGGGGCCACTGTTTGTATTTTGGGGCTGCATGTTCATATACACCAGTTCAGCCTTATAACGTTATGTGGCTGAACAATGGCAGCTACCCAAATAAAAGCAGCTATATACAACCAACCCCCCATCACCACCACCGCCACCACCACTGTATGTATGTTAGATAATAATAAAGAATTCTCTTATTATCGCATCGTTTGGCTATTCTATTTTATTTTACTAGGACACATTGGGGGTGGAATAAATTGAGCAATCTTTAAAAAAATATATATTGAGTTATGGGTTCATTATTTGAATTAAGTGTTGGGATAACAATAATCTTGTGTAATTCCAAAATAAAAATGGGGGGGAGGGCTGCTAATGTGTGACCCCCCCCACCCCCACCCCCAGGACTCAAGGCCTTGGGTTTTTAAACATTACGGCTTGCCTTAATGGAAAGTCAAAAGTATAGATCAGTTTTATTGTGCAAGCCCACACTTGCACGGCTCCACATAATTGGGCCAATTTAATACGCCTTTTGTAACGCGGGACTCCTCCGTCCGGCTGCAATTTTAAAAATCATTGCACATACCAACAAAATGTCATAATATTTCAGAGCGTCTTTAACGTGCCGCCCGTGATGGGAAGACGTAGGTAAGGCGCTCGCTGGCGTGTCTCGCTTTTAAAATAGGCTACGGTGAAACTATTTTTACTGTAGGTGGCACATTTGAAATTGAACAAAAGGTCAGGCAGACGTGCTCATATCCGAGAGGAGCTTTTTTTCATAGGACGGTGGTGAAAATCGGGGGGGGGGGGGGGGACTGAGCTTTCCGAGTGAGCCGCAACACGGAATAATCAAGGAGGGTGGTGGTGGTGGTCAGTTACACAAGCTGAGCGCACACTCTACACAAAGGCCCACGTCTCGGCGGCCATAGAAAGACAGGGCCGAGGGATAATTAATGCAGATTCTCTGGGGGGGGGGGGGGGAGAGACCTGTTTTTACGACGAGGATTGTCCTTGATCAATGATGCGTCCATGATTGACATACTGCGTCTCCCACCCATGTCTAAACACGCTGAATGGGCCCATGGTGATATATATATATATATATATATATATATATATATATATATATTTACCTATATACCGGGGGGGGCTGATTTTTGCATGTCACTGTTGACGTCTTGCCAATCCAGCACTTTTACATATCAGATATCAAGAACATAGGGCAGCAGCCGTGTCGTATAGGCCCCGGACGATTTTGGGGGGAGGGGGGGTCCTGCCAGGTGGATTAATTTGAAAAAGCTGAACGACTCCAAGATATTGCACGCGGAATTAAGAAGCGGCCCACCGTTGTAATAATTGAAATGTACTCGGGATAATCAATGGCTCCAAATTATAATGACAAAAAAAAAAAAAAAAAGAGTTTCAGCGCCGGACGATATGACGCCTCGGGATCGTTATTAATTTATTGACTTTATATGATTTTGGGGGAGGAGGGGGGGCTGTAAATTAGGGGTTGCGTTGCGTTACAGTCGTTAGAGTTGTCTCTGTAGGCCGTATGATGTTGTCAAGTGCGAGCGCCCCGTTGTACACAAATAAGGTGTGCGGCCCGCTCATGCGTAGGTTGACCTTGATTCTGCTTGTAGTCCCGCATGGCGAAGCAATGAAAACCTAAAGGGGGGTGGTGGTGGTGGTGGGGGGGGGGTGAACAATAGTTGTCACCCTTCGGTCAGAGTCCTTTTTTGAGAGACGAGTCATTGAATAATTTGAAATTGTATATTGGTAGCTTAGCTTTTGTGTGTGTGTGTGTGTGTGTGTGTGTGTGTGTGATTAAACAGGCCGAATTAACAATGGGGCAGCTGATATACTGAATTAAATGAATTTATGCCGTTAACCTGTAGATAATTTAACTAGTCCAGGTAAATCCAAACGTGGAGTAAATCTTCAGGAAAATTCCGGAAGCACGTTCCCATGAAATATGAACATTGTAACATTTAGCATATTGATCATGGGCGGATTAGAACAATCAAAGTCTAAGAAGGGGGAGAGGGGGAGGTGGTGGTGGTGGTGATGGTGGGACACACACACACACACACACACACACACACACACACACACACACACACACATGGGAAATGTCTGAATTTGAGTGGGATATGGCTCACGCCGCCATTGAATGACTCCTTTCACTCCTCCCGTGGGCGACTTCACCCCACGGACGACATTGTTTCCCCATTATTTCCAGTGGGCCGCATTCCAGAAGAGGTGCAACTTCTCCATGAAGGGGAAAGCCTGCGGACGGACCCCCCCTTCGCCGTTTCACGGGGCAGGTTATCTGGTACGTGACAATGGTCGACGTCCAAATGCATGACCTACATGCTGCGGGGGATCTCGTGTCTCTCGGCACGGCCCTATACGTTCCTTCTCCTTCGCCTGCAAACAAAAGACAATGGAGCCATACGAGCTTGTGGACGAGCAGTGGGAACATCTTTTCTTTTCTTTTTTTTCTTCCTCTTTTTTTATTGCTGCCAGTGGCAGGAGTTTGGACCTCATTATGCATTGTGCACCTACATTCACATGGAAGTTCCCAGTCATCAGGTTTCCTGGGCTAGACTTGACCTCCCCATGATAAAATACTAATGATATTAATAAGAATATCAGTATTATGTTGCAATACCAGGTCGTTTTAAAGAGCCGGGCGAGCAGGCTGAGTCATGTGGGAGTCAATTTTTCAACACACATTTGCAGTTAGTTGGCCGTCCTTACCGCCATATATCTCCCCCGAAAGGAGGATTTAAAGGAAGCTACCGAGAAACACCTCGTATCCGACGGTAAGGGGCCGCTTCGTGCGATGTAAATGGAACCGAGGTGGCCCGTCTGAACCCTGCCGGATACTGAAACCCGCCCCCCCCCCCCCAGCACGAGAGGAGAAAGCCCCGGTTTGCAGCACTTCCCCCTTTTCCCCCCCTCTTTCAATCCTCTCGCAAGCACGTTTTGCCTCTCTTTACCTCCAAAGTCATCGATTCCGAGGGATTTGACGTCATATTTTAACCCCTCCGTCGCCTCGCCCCGAGATTGCATCAGGCAACTGTACGCCCCCCCCCCCCTTGCAGGTCCTCATTTAGGAAATGAGAAAATGCGGCGCCATCAGCACTTTCGCAAAACGCCGCATTCGAAATCGAGGCGCGTCTGGAGTCGTGCGTGCGTTTGTGAGTAAAATGATTGATTTTTTATTGCACACTTCATCCCACGTCACAGACAAGCAGCGCCTTTACACCAACCGTCCCGGCACAGTTGTCAGGTCTCCGTTTGGGGCCCGTGGTCTATTTAGGGTGGCATGTTAGCTTTTTTTTTTATATATATATCTCACGTTATATGTCAAATAACTCCCAAGCCGCCGAAGGAGGCCCGTTGTGGAATTTTTTGCAGGCCTGCTGATTCATGCAAAACCATTGTTTTCAATGGTATCATGGGAGCGACCGTGCTGCACATGAGGTCATAGTACTCCCTTTGGCATTTTTCATTAAACATCGTCGCGGTCTACTATAGCTGCCGAGGCCTCGAAGACACGCCAGCTCCACATTACGCCCTTCACAATTAAAGTTACCGGCCATGTTGTCTCCCAACATCTGCAGCCGGGGGGGGGGGGAGCTGGGAGACGCTGGGGATTTGCATGATGCTCCCATGGTCATGTGACAAAGATGGCCGTTGTCACTAAAAAAAGCTCTTGTTTGAGAGAAGAAAGGGAGTTTGTGAGGCGATTGATTTCTCCCCCCCCCCCCCAGCTGCAGGTTTGGAGGAGCATTGCACAAACATCACATGGCCAAACGGGGCAGTGTTCATGTAGATCAGATCCGAGCCGCAGACACAGGCCCGATATCTCCTAGGCTCAGGCATACCCATGGCTGGGTCAGCTCAGCCCTTTGGGGCTTCCTCCCCTCTCACATAGCTCCCTTATTCATTTCACACAACCCACCCTTTATCCTCTTCTTCTCATTAAACCATTAGATTGCGAAGGCTAATTTATCAGGGTATTCTGATTGCCCTTGCCTTTTTTTTTTTTGATGGTGAAATAATACCGCCGGATTTTTTTTCTTTTTCTAGTGCCGGCAGAACAGAGCGAATGAGGGGACGTATATGTTAACCGTTTGCATACCGGTATGAGAGAGACGGCCATGCTGCACAGCCGACTGGTGACAGACTGCCAAAATCCCCGGCTTGCAGTTGGGACTCAGAAAGGACGAGAGACCAGATGATCGTCTAATACCGTCCCCCGGCTGGTGTCATTTCACAAGTGAGGAAGAGTGGCGTTCCTGAGTAAAAAAATCTATATGTTGCTTCTCTTAATTTCACATACACACATAGTGCAAATATACTTCCAGCCACATTATCAAATTAACAATGTAGATATTGCATGTAGAGAGGTGATTTCGCAATAACCTGGAAGCTTTAAATCTATATTTATATTAAATTTCATATCTATATTACATTTTATACTTATATTAAATCTATATTGGGGCGGCACGGTGGCCCAGTGGTTAGCGCTGTCGCCTCACAGCAAGAAGATCCTGGGTTCGAACCCCAACCCCTGGGTTGTCCAACCTTGGGGGGGGGTCATCCCAGGTCCTTTTCTGTGTTCAGTGTGCATGTTCTCCCCGTGTCTGCGATGGGTTTTCTCCGGGTGCTCCGGTTTCCCCCGCCACCAGTGCATGTTAGGGTCAATACTGTGCCCCTGACCGAGGCCATGGAAAGAAGAAGCGGAGTGGGTCCCCGGGTGCTGCACGGCGGCTGCCCGCTGCTCCTAGCTACACAGCTAGGATGGGTTAAACGCAGAGAGGAATTTCCCCACAGGGATTAATACAGTATACCAACCCCCCCCCCCCAAAAAAATCCTTTTGACAGAAATTTGGCCTCCACACACAAATAAGCCTGTGTATCGCAGCTACTTGTGGCTACTTGTAGCAAACGCCGCCGCATTCTGCAGATTTAACAATTATTCCAATTAAAGTAGTCCGAACGGCGGGATAATCAAATATTGGCAGCCTGTGGTGTCAGAAGGGACGTGGCCTTCGGCGCGGCACCTCGCTGGATAACAGCTGCTGCTGCCGAAACACGGCGGGGAACGATTCGCTGACGACTGATCAATGACCATTCACATTCAGACACATCCAGCGCAGCAAAGGTTCGTGCGAAAAAACAAAAAAAAAAAGAAAGGAAAAATACTTAGCAGGTGGTCGTCATCAACAGGAAGGATAATAACTTCAGAGGTCGTCATTTTAGTCGGAGCGTGAAGAGCGGAAGAAATCTGAGGGGGAATACACCACTCCAGAGTTATGCGGTGGGGTGTATTGTTTGTGAAGCGATAATTAAAGAGCCGTCCAGACTCTTTTCCTCCCTGCGCTGCATCCCTTTTTCTCCATAAACTCTCTCCCTCTCTCTCTCCCTCTCTCTCCCTCTCTCTCCCTACTGTCATAAATCTGGCCACCCTGTCATACCAAGGAATCAGTTTATGGGATGTGTATATGCTTCTTCTTCTCCTTCTTTTTCCTTTTTTTCCACATGGTGTCCAATTAAAAGTGTCCTTTGAAAAGCCTAATACCGGCGTTGATGGGGGCCGGGGTGCCCTCTACTGCAGATGCCCCCTCTTGTCAGATTATTATAACATCCCGGTGCCCGGTTGCGGTTTCGGATATAAAAGTGATGAGGCGTATTTCACTGCCCAGATCGATACGACTCCCCTTTTTATAGATCTTCAAAACGTGCCATTATCATTTCCACACACCCCCCACCTGACAAGTGAGCGAGGCGTGCCAAAGATAAAACTGCGACGGCGCTAGGTCACTGCCACGGTGGCTGATGAGAGGAATAAAAAAAATAAATAAAATGTTTTTAAAAAAAACCCAGAAAAGACTCGTTCCCTTAGCAACATATGGCTCGGGCTATGTGCAGCGATGTCAGTGCTGATCGCTGTGGTTTTACTCGCCGATGAGCCGTATTCACAATTCAGTTTGAGATTTAAAAATCAGCATGAAAGCGGTGCCGATTTCTCAGCACACAAACAGAGGCGGAGGAGAGGCAACAAGAGACCCCCACCCCCCCCGTTGCACACCACCGAAGGCCCCGGACAAATCCGGTGGGTGCCGGAAAACGGCGGCAATAAATGTCAAGACGTTCAATTTGTCAAGGAAAATTGTACCACTGTCACATGTGCATGATGAAAGTAGTGGAGATACCCAAGACGGATGCTGATTGGCCTGCATGGAGTGGACGGCCCCTGTATGGTCCACATGCGGGTCTCCCCCGATTACATATCCGACGGTGCAAACGCAGGTGAAAAGCTTTGTCCGAGGTCAGAGATGTAATTCAATAAATCCCCATCGCTTACGTCACCACGCGGTTATTTCTCATAATGCAGTTTTGTTTTGTGTGTTTTTTAGCTGCACAAAATGTAATAGGAATCAGTTTCAGTGCCTGGCTGTACCAGTGTGTGTGTGTGGTGTGCGCATGTGTTCTCCTGCATGGGCCTCCGCTGAAACTTATGCGCCTGTGCATGTCTGTCAAGGATATTGCACAACATAAAAGTTAATATCATTATTTGGTTGAATGTGACCAAGACGCCCACCCCCCCTTGTTCTCCCTTCTCAGGAGGACGTGACACATGACTTGGGCCAGAGGATAGAATAATGTGTGGCGGAGTGAATGGCTGCACATGCTCATTAGTATCATTAATCACTAAAGGCAGGGATGCCTAATGATAGGGGGGAGGAGAGACTTCACAGCCAAAAAGGAGGGAAAGGGCACGACGGGGATGAGGGATTGCTTAAATCAACCGACGTCGGAAAAACAAAGAAAGACGTTTTGAATTTACTTTCGGTGCGTCTCAGCCGCGCCTCTTCCAGTAGTGCACGGGGGGGGGGGGGGGGTAGCGTCGCGCCGCAAAAGTGCGCCGGCAGCGTACCTAAAATGATTACCCCGGTGACTGCCCCCTCACGTGGAAGTTCTCACTTCCAGTGTGAGGGGGGAACTGGACCGAGCCGGTATCCCTCGAGGACGAAGGATCTCGGCGGGGATCAAATGTCGAGGAGTGAGCGAGTGTGTCATTTTCTTACAGATGTTTGAATCTGCGCCGGGGGGGGGGGGGTGAGAAGGAGGGGGGGGGATCTCGCTTATGGGAATTCCCGGCCTGCTGCTTTGGCCTTTTGCTGCCCACTGTAATGCACGGCTAATGGGAATAGCTGAGCCTTGAACCGAGAGGCAGGGAGGAGAGAGAGCCTTGTGCGGCTCTGGCTGGCTCTTTTTCTATACCTCCTCTGTGGGCGCAACAAGGCCCCGAGCTTGTCCGTCCCACTGCAGCGGCGGAGGCTCCGGGGATAGTCGTGCCACGGACTAGGGCAGTCTGTTTGATCAGCACATATTTTTAATTGGCTCCGGGCACCCTGGAGTGTCAGCGTTGCCACAAAGTAGACTCCTACTGCACCTTCCCTAATTAAAATCATTAGAAATTCCAGGCGCATCGTAAAGGATTAAATGAGAGGTGTGTGTGTGTGTGTGTGTGTGTGTCGGTACCTACGTGTGTCTTGGTCTGTGCATGTATACGCGTTGTCTTCTTGATAGTTAACATGGATAGCTTAATTGTTTTTCTTCCCTGAATAACCGTAAATGGGGGAGGGCTGGCTGTAATCCTTACCCACTAATCAAATTACACGAAAGGAAATCACTCACCACACTCGCACAGAATATTGCGCTGGATGATACCGCGGCTGCATTGAAAGGGACAGGCAACAAAAGAAAAGTCTTGAGTTGTATTTACTCCCCGAGAACCTTCGTGTGAGAATTTACTCTGCGCGTGAGAACAACTCCTTCCATTTCTAACACTGGCCAGTTTCCTGCCAGTATAGAAAAGAAAAAAAAGTGTTCAGTCTACCCCCAGCAATAAGTAATGGCTCTGAAGTGAAGATAATGAAATTGAAAAGTTGGTAAAACAAATGTCCAAACGAGAGCTTACCTGTTGCAATGGTTTTTCACAAGCTATTTTCTCTCAGTGACAGAATTAGATGAGATGAGATGAGATGAGGCGAGGCAAGATGAGACAAGATGAGATGAGAAGAGATGAGATTAGACAAGATGAGATGACATGACATGAGATGACGAGAAGAGATGACACAAGGAGATGAGATGAGACGAGATATGAGATGAGATGACAAGATGAGATGACGTGAGAGGAGATATGAGATGACGAGATGACAAGATGACATGACATGAGAAGAGGTGAGATGAGACAACATATGAGATGACATGACATGAGAAGAGACGACATGAGGCTAAACAAGATCAGACAAGACGAGACACTTGAGGCTTGATGAGTTTTTGTTTTGTTAAATTCAGGTTTAAGAAATCGGGAGCTGTTGCGTGTCACAAGCCAACTTCCTCCATTCATCTTTTCATTGGCAGGATAATTGGCGATTGCTGAATTTGGTTATGCTCGCCTGGAGTTGAGCTGAGCGCTTTGTTTGTAATCTCAGGTGTCTCCGTGTTAACACTTAAACGGATTGGCTGGGTGAAATGCAGAAGACTAATTTCCCCTCAGGGGTTAATAAAAGTCCTTAAAAATAAACAAAAATAAGATCAGATCAGATCATTCTTATCAGACCCATTGCAACACAACACAAAACCCCCACTGCTTCACAAGCTATGTGTTGTATAGTGTGGGTGTAACGTCTTACATGTTGTGGGATATCGCCTAAATAATGGTGTCTTCTCTGTCTAAGTAATGAAGAGGCAGGGATAATATAAAAAAAGACAATAGTGGATTGAGGGAGGCTAATGAGGGTGTAGCCTCAGTTTGAGGATGACGGCTTCCAAAAGAAGTGCTTCTCTGCCCTGGGGCTCACACACAAACAAGGGAGTGTTTCTTCAGTCTCACATTGGTAGCAAGAGTTCACAAGGGTAACTTGCGAGTCAAGCCCATGGAGGGTTTACAAGAGAGAGTGCGACGCCACATCATGCTCGAAAAGACTGCACAATGCGAGGCAAAACGCTTGGAAAAGTAGGACTCGTTCGACAAAAACACGACCTTAATTCACGGCGGCAACAGGAATCTCCCCGGTAATGCTCTAGCTGAGTTTCTCAGCTGTGAGCCTTTGGAAAACCCTCCACAGGGTTCAGGTACAATGCCCGGGGTCGTACAGTAGCGGCACACAGTAAGAGATAGGCGACCATTATGGTGATCTGGATTGATATTCTCTATCTTGTGGGACACAGTGAGACCTCTATTCACACCAACCACCAACAAAGCTGCAGTAATTCATGATAGTTAATGGGCGGTATTGTCCAGTAGAGAATGGACATGAAATGGGTAGGCAGACACAACAATGAATGGTGCACAAAAGTCCTGGGGATCACTGTAACTGCAGTTGAGGACACAAACTGGGCCAGTTTCACATTGAACCGTTTAGCTGTGTCTCTTCGCTGCACACTGTGAGCCAACTGCAGTACTTTTGGGGACCACCATTGTTGTCAGCCCTGAGACAATGGGATCCAGATGTATATATGAAGTATAATGATGTTATCGTAGCATGGTGAAGAGCTCCCAGATTGCCAGAAAGCTGCACTGCTGACTTCTGGGTCAGAATGAGAGCCAGAAATCTGTTTTATTTGCTGAATAAGTTTTCACAATACAGGAATCTGACTTGATGCGGTCGCTCACTTTGGCTCTCTGACATAACTCAAAATGTAGGGAGTTTTGGATTTGCAAATTGGACATTACATCACAGTTTTAGCTTTGGAGTGTTGTGTTTTTGAAACGCAATTGTGAAAGTTTGTAAGGTTCTCCATTGTTGCTACATCATCACCCAAGCCAAGAATTGCCCACAGCAACAGCACGCTGCTTTCAGCCATGGTATCACATTAGCCTGACTCTGGGAAAAAGGGGGAGGAAAAAAAACGTAACCCCATATTTCGGAGGGCTATATTTGCAGAACATGATCACTTGGCTCCTGTTGACTCGCGGAGGATGGGCAGCAGAGAGACATGGCAGAAGGAAAGTAAGTGAAAAATGGATGGGAAGATGAGTGAGGGTGGGGTGTCTCTTCAGCCATCGCTTCCTGTCCGGAAAAGTCTATTCATCATTTTCACGTCTTCATGTCATGGCTTACTTTGGCCATAGCTTGGAACGTGGTAACCATGACACCGAGGATTGATGAGGTGCAGGCAGGGGCGGCTAGCAGGGGTTTGGGGATGTAGATGGTCAAACCAGATGTGAAGTGAGGTGGGGCTGGGACGGACCAGTGGGGGGACCTGCTGAAGGTCACGATGCTACCCTATGCCCCCATTAA
>NC_079220.1:49773559-49911059 GCF_029633865.1 Lampris incognitus | reverse complement strand
TTAATGTTCTATGGGCTCCACTTTTTATGGGTGGCGACAATGACAGTGAGTGACTTCCTAGAAGAAAAAAAAGAAGAAGAGGAAGAAGAAGAAGAAGAAGAAGGAAAACACAAACGGGGGGGCCGATGTTAATCAACACAGCACATTTTAGCGACGCCGTCTGGAGCGACTCCAAGCTTCACTCCCTCTCATAGCCTCCCATTCCAGTAATGGACGCTGCGAGACTTCCAAGGTGATGCAAGATGTTAGGATGCCTAAAACACACCGCGACGGGACGCCGTGTTCGCAGACGGACAGAGGGGAGGAGCCGAGTGCGCGAGGCCGCACCCCTCGCCGAGGCCGCACGTGCAGACCTGCGCTCATTGATAAGGCTCTGTTTGGTCACACTTCTGTCTTAAACCTGAATTGGTTTTGGTACGAACTGGAAGGGGAGGGGGTGGGTGTGAGGGTGTGTGTATGTGTGGGGGGGGGCTCAGCTATATAGAGAGGTCTTAAAGAGCCACAAATGTTCAAAGTCCCAGAATGAAGCATGTGGACTTCCAGACACCAGCTTCACATCTTCCCTCTGTAATTATCAGTATTGGTGGAGGAGCCCTGTGATTTGGGCAGGTCGTATACGCGCCACGAGTCTGTTGCAGAGTTGTCACCCTTAATTCTTCGTTGATGTGTTTCACCAAAGAGAGGCCCGTCAAATCTGTGGATTAGAGGGCACGCCTTTCTTTCTTTCGGGGGGGGGGGGCTATATTGCTCTTGGGAACTCTTCTCTCAGCCTGGTTTTGGTGATTGCTCTTTTTTTCTTCTTCTTCTTCTTCTTCTTCTCTCACATCACTTAGCTTGTGACTGCTCCGGCGTAGGCAACGCTTCATTGTGGCGCTGAGGCTTTTCGGCAGTCATTTACATTCCCAAACAATACACTTTCCAAGCATTACTCACTTTTTTCCCCCCGGTGTCAGTTTCACATTTTGTCTGCGTAGCCGTGAATTTCTACCAGCGAGCTCTGTGATGTCAGCGCTCTCTCTCTCCCTCTCTCTCCCTCTCTCCCTACGTCTCTGGTTGCTCACAGTTGGTTTTGATGGCCCACCAAGTTGTCACGGCCCCTCGAATGCTTTCACAGCATTCCTCCCCTCTCTTCATCAATACACGCGGCGCTGTAAAAACGGGCCCGTGAATAGAGCGGCGGCTCCGAGGTGCACTCAAGGCCTTCTGCTACCTTGTGTTGATCTTTGAAGAGTCCTGCCTTCTCTCACAGCCCGATGACGGTTTGGGCCTGGCCTCCCCTTTCTGGAAAAGTGCTGGGGGGGGGGTTGCTGTCTTTGAAAGTCGTGCTTGGATTTGTGTGTGTGTGTGTGTGTGTGTGTGTGTGTGTGTGTGTGTGAAAACAAAGGGACCATTGCGGGGCAGAAGAAAAAACCGTGTGTGTGTGTGTGTGTGTGTACGAGAAATAAAGAAGGGAATGTTTCGGCGTTAAGGCCTCGTATTCACACTCAACAGAGGAGTGATCAGAAAGGCCAGCCAGGTGGGAAGTGTGTGTGCGTGTGTGTGTGTGCGTGTGTGTGTGTGTGCGTGCATGCGTGCTTGAGTGAACTGCTAACGGACATGATAAATGTCCTTAATAACTCCCGGCTGCTTAGTTAGCGTCCTTCAGGAATTCTTGTTATTAACATCTAGGCATTATTACGATGGCCGCCGCTTTCATTGACTCCCACACCGAGCCGCGCGTCGGCGCGCGCAGTCAAAATAAACACCGAATCAAAGCCCACCCCGTCCCCTCCGCCGTCCCCTCCGCCCGCCCGCCCACCCTTGTGTTCCTGCTGACGTGGCACTTGTTGATAGCCAGCATGTCTCATGTGACTTCCAACATAATTGTGTGTGTGGGGTTGGGGTGGGTGGGGACATCCCCACTTTGCGATCACCTGTTGAATCAGTTGGAAGTTCCAGTTTAAACCCCCCACCCCCCCCCCACCCCTCCACCCGATCCCCCGCGTGCCACCGCCGCATCTTCCTTCACCACGACGCGGAGTGGATGACGAGGGTCGAGGTTTGTGCGAGGGGTCCGGCAAGGTTGAGATGATAAGCATCATCTTCTTCTTCTTTCTTTTTGTCAGACAGAGAGCCCAGAGGGGAAGGAGGGAGAAGGAGCCAGAGGGGAGGAACTCGCTTCCTACGGGATGACATGCGGGGCTGTGGGAGTCGTACGGAGTTTGCTTTCATCGCCGCTGGAAAAAAGAAGAAGAAAAGAGAAGAAAAATAAATGAAACGTTTTAAGTGTACTTCCATTTCTTTGCAAACAACAATAGCCTCTAGGACCCCCCCCCCCCCCAGCATGGCTGAGTAGCCTACAGCTCCATCACGGGCACGCATTTGGTTGGGGGCCATGTTTTATTAATTTGCAGATGAGCTCAACTATTGATGGCACCGGCTGCCCGTGGGTTCAATTAGGATAATACTGGGAGAGGGGCAGATTATAGGCGGCTATTTAAGTGAGGGTATATCTCTTCCTGACAGTTATGGTCCAAATGCAACAAATTGCACTTTGGTGGCTGTGAGAGGCACCATATGAGGCCTCTCCTGATGAAACATGCCAGTGTGGCGGGTCACCGGGCTTGTGTGAGCCATTGCAGCCTGTCTCGGTTGAGCTAACAACAGGGTACCAGGAGCAACCTATTTTTATTCGGTTAATAAGAGGCATTAAAAAAAAACCCAAAACAAAACAGTATTTTTTATGATGGTGCACTGAGTGCACGCTCCCACTCTGCTTAACGCTCTGAACTATTGCGCTTCTCCTCAGCACTAAATGGATTTCGAGCCAACGGGTTTCAACAGCTGAACTGGGCAAAAACGGCACCAAGATAATGCAAGGCATGACACAAAATATTGCCGGACTGGATATTCTCAAACTTAACAGGAAGCATCTGACGAGGCATCCATAAAACAAGGAACGGTTGTGGGCAGGGAGACGATAAGCCACTCTCATCCCTTCTGGTGTGATTTTTTTTTTCCTCTCTCTCTCTCTTTTTTTTTTTTTTTGGTGATTGATTGGGGGCCTTGAGTTGAGTTTTGCTGTGCAAAGGAAACGGTCCACTGTACATTGTTTTCTGGACATTGTGTGAAACTGAATAGGGGCAATAAAATGCAAACCGGAGACACTGGCCCAAGCACACTGAAGCCCGTCCATTATCTGAGCTGGCTGGCCGGTCGGCTCGCAGCACCGAACACCGCAGACAGACAGACTATACACAGTCCGTAGCGAGAGGCAGAGCCGTTTGCTTTCTTTAGTTTAGACAAATGGTGACTGTTTCTCAGCTGTTAGAACATGTTAAGGCTAAGGTCAATAAGATAGCTGAGCCCTTCTCTCCACACCTAAAATCAGAAAGAAAAAAAAAATGCTCGGTTTTGTTTTTTTGGTGCATGTGTATGCGGTTGGGAGGAGGAGGAGGTGGTGGTGGTGGTGGTGGGGGGGGGTCAAGTATGTCTAGGAAGCCGCAAGCTAGAAGGGGAAGTCTACCAGCCTTGAGAATTACGTGCTTGTCTCATCACTCAACATGACTGAGGTATTAATGGTGATGGTATGTTTATCCAGGGGAAGAGAGAGTGCAAGTTTAGAACAGATATGCAGCAAAACATTCCTCTATAGCCCAAATAGCACTCCATCTCAAAACTTGACCTGAAGACCACTTTATCATTCCGACCCACTAACCCTGCCCTATCCTTGCTTGCCACGGGGTTCACTGTTTCTCGCCTCAGCCACGCCAGGGCAATAGGGCAATGCTAATGTGCTTGGTGGGTCATTAATTCTTGGGATGGGCACAAGGGCACCGGAGCAGGGCGGGCTTTGTTGTTTGGTATCGAGTGAGGTGTGTGTGTGTGTGTGTGTGTGTGTGTGTGTGGGTGGGTGGGTGGCAGGGTGAGGCGATAGTAGTGAGTGGGGGTGCAAAGCAGATGTTTGTGTTGGCTATCTGGGGGAAAACCAGTACAGTTAATGCCAACCCTATCACCATCTCATGCCAGGCAACAGCTGCCCAAACACATTTCAGCCAAACTCTGGCACAGAGAGGCAGGGTGTCCAAATTAAGTTTAACTCACTATTGCATTCAGTTCTCCCATTGCTTTCACTTGTAAAATAACCGTAAGTCTGGAAAATCTCAGAAAAAAAAAGAAGTCCAAGTTCAAATTTAATTGACAGCCAAGAACGTTAGGCCCATATTAGGAATGTGGCGTGGTGGGATGCTGGACACGTGAAACACGGAGAATGAATAATAATGTTCCTGTGTAGAAAAACCCCTAAGGCGTGTATCAACAAGATAGCGTTTAAAGACCTTCATATTATCTAAACATCTACTACGGCAAGCAAGTAAGGAATTAGGGAACGACGGGTAGCTTTCAGTAGAGAGAGCAAAATGCAAGAGCTGCCTAACAGAAACAGGGGAAAAGTGGATTATAGTGACTATCTGCTATACAGTGATTCCATATTTAGAGTGCTGTGCCAATAAGGCCGCTGATGTGAGACCCGGCTCCCTTCTTATCTCAACTGGGGCGTGTGTAGTGACATGTGACATCTTGCGTATCTAGATGATTTACCTGTTTAGAGCGACTTCCAGTGAGCGCAAGAGTAGAACCCACGCCAGTTCCTTTATCGTCAAAACTGCAAAACAACCCCAAACCCAGAGTGCAAAGGTCAGGGGCCCTCGCGCTCTACGTTCTGCATTCAACATAGCCAATGATCCCAAAGCGGTTAGGTTATTCTCAGGGTCACTGTCCGTGGGCCCGAGTGCTTGCTGGACACTGACAAATGAAGATTCGAGCTGATTTCCGCTCTCCTTCTGAGATGAGCATCTTAGCAGAGAGGACACGGGGAAGAGGAGCCACAGAAACTAACCCAGATTCTTCTTCTTCTTCTTCTTTTTTTTGCTAGCCACGGTAAAAATATAACAATGTATGCGCATACATAGACCCCAAGAACAAGGACAGTTCATTTAACTCTCTCCTGCCTCTCCGCTCGACAGATATGAGCCATTCATCACCGCCCACCTCCCTATCTGTATGCGCATGGCGGAGGGGACGACGCTCCCGCGCGCGCGCCCGCGCGCATGTTCCGGCGTGCACGTGCTCCGTGTTTATGAAAACGCCCCTGAAAGATCGGTATCGTCAGCGCGGGCTCCACTTTTTTTTTTTTTGGTGATCCTGCGATTTAATTCCAGCGGCATTCGTGATGAGTCCCCCCAACACATCCAGATCGGGATCTCTCGGATGGGAGGACGCACGCGTTTGAACTCCCCGAGTGTGCTGCTGCCATCTGCTGCTCTTTTCCGAAAACCTCTACCGAGAACGTAGCACGACGCGCGCCTTAAACGGCGGCTCCTCCACCGACAGCAGCTGATCGCGGAGGGTTTTTTGTTTTGTTGTTGTTGTTGTCGGGCTTTACTCCGTGTGTCGCGTCACAACCTACTTACCGTCCGCTCCTTCTCTTGACCTCTCCGCCTCTGGCTGTCAGCTTCGCTTCCCGTTTCTTCCGTCCGCTTCCGCCGATCCCGCGGCGTTCCCGCTCATGCTGGCCCCACGTTACCGGAAGTAACGGATTTTTGAATCAAGTACGAATAATGTAATGTGAATTTTGAGCGTAACGGGCTGAAGTCTTGCTCCGGACGCAGCGATTGAAACCCTTTTTTAGAAGGAGGCTGTCATTTCCATAAGGCGAATAAGAAATTTATTTTCTTAAAAGAGAAGTGTAAGCGGTTATTGTATTGCCCGGTGCGGGATTCGATACGGGATGTACTGAACCACGAGGCGGCATCACTAACCGCTCGGCTAAAGGGTCAGATCTGTTAGCTAGAGACTAACGTGTGTTATTAGTAGTTTACAGTCGTCACCTTCCCCGGAAGCGGGCCCTCGCGCTTTTTTATTCCCGCGCTCCGAAGAGACTTCCGGGGATCTGCACACTTCCGGATCCCACAGCTGTCACCAATGTAACCGGTTATTTTCTTGCCCGGTGCGGGATTCGATACGGGGTGTACCGCGCCACAAGGCGACATCACTAACCGCTCGGCTAAAGGGTCAGACCCGTTAGCTAGGGGCTAACGTGTCTTATCAGTAGTTTACAGAAGTTTTGGGTATTTGTCTTAGGGAGTCAAGCGTTTGCAGATATTCGCCTCAGCCGCAGCAATACGAGCTACTCTCGCCCGCTTAAATTACTAAAAAGCCTGCGCCTCCAAGGAAATGTTTGCTCACTAGACTCAAAGACCTGTGCAAAATATCCGTCTCAGGGAACGGGGTTGACAAAGAAGATTTTTCTAGATACTTATCGTTGCTCTCTAAACGCTGTCTCTTTGTGTCTGGTGGAATTTCCAGAGGTAATGAGAAGGCCTGCGCCCCTGAGAAGGGAGAACTAGCCGTCACAGCAGAAATTACTAATCATAGTTTATCATTGGCCCATCCTTCATCTCAAATTTAGCAGTGTGTGTATGGGGATTCAAAGGGGGCTAGTAATGAGGGCCTACAGTTGAAGGCAAGTGGCCATGGTTATATGCGGCGCATTAATGTATGTAATCTGTTACTGTGTCTATGACAAGACAAGGACATGTAGTGTGCTAATTAAAGGAACCTTTCACTGCTTTCCCCTCAGACACAGGTCATATCTCATTAATGATGGCCTCCGCACGGGGAGTCATTCATTACCATCCAACTGGAGGAAGAGGAAAATGTGGGGATGGAAGGAATTCCTGTGTATGCATGTAATTGTAGTCACTACAAAAGATCGGTAAACCCAATAATTGTCTTCACCGAAAAGCAGGGATGAATGCCAACTAGGCCAACTTAAATTTGTTAGGAATAATATCAAGCAACACTTCCTTGATTTTTTTTTAATTTTTCAAATGAAGGCGAATTTACAAAAAAAAAAAAAAATTAGATGGCAGGTAATTGTCAAGTACGATCCTAGATACAAAATATATCATCATAAAAATAATCCACATCTTTAAAATGCTTTCATCTCTGATTACACACCAAACACAGTCTTGAAAAATAAGAACAGTCGGGCTTGCTCTCCAGATAAGGAGTCATCAATGAAACCAATCCCGCTGTAAGAGGAGAAGGGATGCACAGCTCTGTGGCCGGTGCTTATGCCTGGATGTTCAGTGCACATGGTCGGTCGTAGGGCAACCAAATGGGTCTACACTAGCAGGAATCGATACCTGCCTGCAACCAGAGCATCTTAGTGGCTTGAGTCATATTCCAAGCAAAGGGGAATGTGTTGACCTCTCAGGATAGTCTTAAACCATCTGCATTTTACATGCTGGGCACACCACAAACAAATGGACATGTTCATCCTCGTTCACTTATCGCATGAAAGACCCATCCATTTAAGCGAATGCTACTAACAATTCAAGGAGTTTCTAAAACCTAAAAAGCTAGCCCTGTAACAATATGAAAGCACATAGACATTCTAAGGACACATTCGCCCTATGACAGATCTATGTGCTTAAAGAAAGCTAAGGTTTTCCACCAGTGACACCGTAAGGAGAATAAACAAGTCATACGGACCTGCCTTACAAACAGTGTTTGGTTGCATTTCAGTAAAGCCCGGTTGCTATTGGTTTTCATTTTCAATTTCATTTTGCAGATGCTTTTATAAAACCACTCATGATAAAAAAAATTGATCACTAATGAGGCTCTTTGAGCAGTATGTAAACCAAACTGGTCAGAGAACAAGAATCACAAAAAAGTTCCAGGTGGATCACACAGTTATTATTGCTAAAATGTTTATCGCTTTGTTTTAATCTAATGATGAACCAGTTCCAGATACTAGACTAGAGACCAGTCTTCATTCACAGATAGAGAGAAAACAGAGCAATGAAATTATCATGAGAACTGTAGATGGGCGGGGTACAGCCAAACGATGCAATTCACCATGTGATGCTCTGGGCATGCTTTAGGAGTCGAGTCCTCAGGTGACCGGTGGAGGCGTGCTCGGCAACGGGCCATCATGTGTCTCTGAGCTGGCCTCGGCTCTGTAGGCTCTGAAAATGGGCCTCCCGAAGGATACGGTTGATCTGGTGGTAGGAGACCAGGTTTGTGGGACCGGCCAACTCTGAGGAGTCAGCTGAGCTGAGGGGACTGCAGGGCCCCGGAGCAGTGGGACCTCCCAGACTGTCCACAGTCCATTGACTGCTGCAGCTCCCAACTGCATCTTCTGGACTGCTGATCCCGCTGCTCTCACTGTTGGATGACTGGAGTATAAAGACACCAGATCAATAATGTGCGCATCGAAATGGACAGCTAAATTTATGCAAACTTTCAAAAAAGCTGGGGAAATTCAAATGTCAGTCAATTTAGCATCCAGTAACTGGTTCCAAGTGAATAAACAAACTTATTATCTGAAGGACTACAATATCAAAACCATTCAAGACAGAAGGAATTATTACCACTGGACCAATTTTAAAAACAATGACCAATAATGTCTTACAAAATCTCCTTTAACATGTTGACTTTCCATTTCAACCAAGTGTGCTCCTCGAGGCTGAGCTTTTTATTATCTACAATTTTTTTTAAATATTAAGGAGGATTCCATTAAGTTTTTTCCCCCTAATTTGCAGAAGAAAAAAAAACTTAACTAAGCACAGCTACTATCTTGCTAACTACTTCTTACAGCCTAAATTAAACATAGAGATTGTAATGTATTGTCACCGCCGGGCAAAAGAATGTCTGCTAGACTGCAGGCTGTCACAATGCCCACTGAGGCAAATTTGTGATATTGAGCTACCTAAAAATGTCAATCTCATTCTATCTCTGAGGGATGTCCTTCAGATGTCATATTTTGTTACACAATCCTGTCATCAACATTGAGATTCCTAACAAGAACCTATTACCTAAAACTTCTTACAAAATGAGGTTTGCAATATTTGAGGGGGCATCATTTGAAATCTAGCTTTAGTTTGCTGTTATGACTTTACATTACCAAACAGTTCAATGTGACGAACGTGAGGTAATACTCCATGGTGTCTATTTGTACCTCTGAGTCCCAGGCATCCCGGCCTAATTCGGGAGAGAGAGGATGAGCTCTGCTCAATCTTTTGGCTTGGGGAACCAACTGCCCATTCTCCTCATCAACGCCAGCGCGCTGCCGTTTCCTGATATGGATGAGGGGAAATCAAACATGTAAGAACAAGCATGCCTGGATGTAAAATGCTGCTCCTCACAGAAAACAACCAACGTCCTTGTCGAAGAGATGCAATATAATAAAACTAGACAACCAAATATCAGCATATAGACGGATAATAGTAAAATCAAAAGGTAAATCTAAATTGTGCTGGCTAACCAGGTAGGTGAATGACTCCCAGATGACAAAAAAAAAATCAATATAAAATGGAAACATTACACCAGCGACACTACACTGCTCTGTAGCTGACCTTGCTATGGAGGGGTAAGAGGGACAGGCATTTCCCTCTGAAGAGAGATAAAACATCACCAACAAGCACGAAGCCTGAACATGGCGTTAAGACTTAACATCAAGCATTAGAAATTCAAACTATCATTTTTGATCTGTGACTATAACGTCTATACGCGCTGCGAGTGCGCGTGACACAATTCTATCGACGCAGCGGTTACAAAATATCCTCTTGCGGCCCAAACGTTTAGCTAACACAGGCTATCGTGCTCCCGCGTGGAATCTTAACATTCACGTTGTCAAGATGTAACCAGATAAGTGTGGAGGACCTCACCTGTTTTCAGTCAACATATGACGAAGTCAAACGCATGAATCTCAATAAGCGGACGTTGAACTTATGTCAGCCGGTTTGCAGGCCCCGACAGACGCCGGCCTAGTCTGCGGAGCTACGTCGACTGTGTTTGTGCAGCCCCAAATATAACAAATTACAAATGTGCCTCAACGGGCTGTGCAGCAAAACAACATCCTGTCCTTAGACCCTCGCATCGGACAAGAAACCCCCCCCCCAAATAAATCCCCTTTAACAGGGAGGAAAAAAGCAGAACTAGCGTTAACCGGCTAAATATCGCAGACAACGTTATGCTAGCGTTAACCGGGGTGGCTACCCTGACGAAGGTTAACGGGTGGCCGTCGTTAGCTAAACCGAGACTGTAAACGGACGGCTCGTTGATCGTCGGACGAGGAAAGAGACGACCCGGGCGGCGGGCGACTTGGGCTAAGCTAGCAGCTCCGCCACAGACGACGTGACGCTACTGGGTCACAACCAGCTAGCTAACGCTAGCCGGAAACAACAGAGCTAACACTAGTTAGCTCCCACGGCTAAATGCTAAGTCGCGCTGCACTTGACTCTCCCAACGTTGCTGTTTTGTCTTGTTTGTTTTTCCAAACATAGCCCGGCGGTAAAGTGAAGACCCCCGTACGCCTTTGACGCGTTACAAGTGCTAAATTAAAGAAACCCCCGTGCTGTCTGAGCTAGCGTTAAGACCGACGATTTGTCTATGGGTCGGCTCAGCCTCGGCTGCCGTACACCCGTCAAAGGCAGCTGTCGTGTTTACAGCGCTCCGCGCTTGCGCAGTGCGTCCACAACCGCCGCCGCTGCAGACGCCAAGAAAGTGGCATGGCTGCCTGCACAGTAATTTAGCCTTTTTTCGCCGTGTCATCGAAATGCGATTGTGTGTGTTTCTATGAAATGGCACCGCGTGACGGCTCCCATCGCAAAAGTTTTACTCAATTGCAAATGGAAATTCCCGCGGCAGTGTCGCTCGCCCTGACGTGTTTATTTCCCCCCCCCCCCCCCCACAAGATGTCACTGCTCGAAATATAATAATTCAGCACGCCTTCCCTCGATCCGATATATAAGTAAGCGGGGCGCTTGCTGCTGACGTTTCAAATGGACACGTGTTTAGTACAGCAGATCTGGAAAGCTATTAGCAGCAGTAGACCATTAATCGCCCCGCCATTTGCAAGCCGTATGGCAGAAAACACGCGACTGGGTCGGCTCAAATGTCCCAGCCCATGATAACCTTAAAGACATATAACCTATATGTACACCAGTGGCGCCCCCTAGGGGTGGCCAGGGGTGGCCATGGCCACCCTGATACTATCCCAGCCTCCCCCCCGCTGCCCCCCTCCAGCCACGAGTCGAATATGCAGAATATGCTTCTGATTATGCAGAATATGCTTCTATCTGATATTTTCATTTTTCATTTCTGGACATTTGCAATATAACAATGAATCGTTTAACATGTTACAATATATACAGATACATAACACATTCAAACAGAATTGTTGTGGAACTCAAAATGTTAACTGTACTGGTATTAGTCTATGCACATCAGCTATTTAGTAACATTAACTGTCAAAAAAAGAAAAGAAAAAAGAAACCAAAGTATTTCAGTATGCGATTCCTTAACTCTCATACTGACAGTTTTCAACTAGCCTATACAGTACACTGCAACAGCATAATATAATTCCTGAAATTCAGTTATGGCTTTTGGTTTTGGTGTGCCACCCCAAGATTTTCAGTGGCCCCATTTGGCCACCTCCTATGAAACATTTCTGGGGGCGCCACTGATGTACACCCCAAACAGTGCTTAGCTGCCCCTCAGAGAGATATATCCCATTTTACTGGACGGGCGCGAAAGAGAACCCGGAAGTCGCAGAGTGTAACGCACTATCCAGCCAGCCAATAGTGTCAAACCGCCTCCGCGAATGAGTCAGGCGAAGGAAGGAGGCGAGATTAACAGGGATTCACGGCAGCGGTCCCACTATAATAAAGGAAAATAATAATAAAATAAAAAAAATGGGCAGCACCGACTCCAAACTGAACTTCAGGAAAGCCGTGATACAGCTGACAACCAAAACACAGGTATTTCTATTTCTATTGAACAGGGATTAAAAGAAAAGGAGGGGAAAAAGAAGAAGAAGAAGAGGTTAGGACTCTTGACGGGGAGCGCACCGTATATTGTGTTGCGACAGCATCACCGGCGGCGGCATATGGGCTCGCGGTGGGGGAAGAACCAGCGCGTCATACCTGTCGCAAATTATAAGGAAAACGGGCAATCGTGGAATAATAACGAAGCAGATCCATTACGCGGCGTCACGCCGTCTCCAGATAAACCAGACGTGCTTGGCACCGTCACATACAAACCGCGACGCGTTAGATAACCGCCGACTCTGTAAACAAGGAGGTTGTTATTGTGTGGCGGCCACCAACCAGACGTCCCCCCCCCCCGCGGCCTTATCGTGTTTAGAGACACGCAGGGCGGCGATGCGAATCAGCAGCCCGCCGGTGACTTCGCTTTAATCAGAAAATGACAAGCGCTCCCAGATGCGGCAGGTGGACTGTGTGTGTGGAGGAGGAGGAGGTCCGTGTTTCCGGTTTGGCGTTGCGTTTGCAACGCAAATCATCTGCTATGATGGATATGCGCTGCTGCTTGCAAGACAAAACATATTGCATTTATTGTTATGACTAAAAAAAAGGGAAGGTCGATATCTAAACAGAATAATAATCCGCCAACATCTACCCAGCGAAATCCCCCCCCAGGCTTTTTTGTATTTGAGATCTGATGGAAATAAAATGCGCCACTTTTGCGTAGATAAACAAGGCGGAGGGCGTATCATGCAGTGTCAACATTGTTTTCTCTCCAGCCAGTGGAGGCCACAGACGACGCCTTCTGGGACCAGTTCTGGGCAGACGCCACCACTACGGTGCAGGATGTTTTTGCACTGGTGCCAGCTGCAGAGATAAGGGCTGTTCGAGAAGAGTCCCCCTCGAACCTGGCAACCCTCTGCTATAAGGTAAGTGTCCTGGTATGGAATGGGTGTTTTTTTTTTTTACGCATGCGTCGATAAAACGCTCTGATCGTGCAGCAACAGCCGGCGAAGAAAGTCTTGTTATGAGACACGAGACGTTGCTGTGAAACCGTTTCAGCTCGTTTAAAGAGCTTTTGCGGGGGCTTCTGTCAGCAAGTCAGCAGGCTCTTTGCTTGTAGCCTGCAACTTCCCCTCCCTCCCTTTCCCTTCCCGTCTCCAGCTCCCTGCTTCCTTTTGAAGCCGCCTAATCAGAAACCAAACAGACATGCAGGGGGGCTTGCATCTCCATTAAAGAAATCCTTGAAGCTGAGTTGGTTCGAGAGTGTTTGTGTCCCGCTCCAGACAGTCGCTGCAGTATACAGTTGCTTATATAGACGTCATTAAATATTGTTTGAAAAACAAAATGTGCGTTGGTTAATTCCGTGTGCGCATGTGCATGTGTGTGTGTGCCTCTAGGTTTGTATGTTTACATGCTCAACAGATGCCTGTGCTCTCACACGCACCTCATCTCACGGTAGCATTTCCTCCCTCTCTCCTCTCAGGCTGTGGAAAAGCTGGTACAGGGGGCAGAGTCCGGCTGCCCCACAGAGAAGGAGAAGCAGGTGGTGCTGAACTGCACACGTATTCTGACCCGCATCTTGCCCTATATCTTCGAGGATCAGGACTGGAGGGGCTTCTTCTGGTCCACTGTGCCCGGTGCTGGACGGGCCGGGGTGAGCGGGGAGAATAAGGGGGCCCTATGTGGCTGGTTATGTAATCCAGTTAGTGACCTAACCAGTCAAGACACACATTCTGATCTCGCTCAACACTGAAAATCTGAACTTTAACTGATGTTAAAGCCCTGAACATTATGCGGCTGTTTTTTTTTAAAAAATATTTGTCCGACATGTGTTTCCTTTAATGTAAGTCTTCAGTGTCGTGCACTTGCAAAAATGCATCCGCTTCTCGGGTTTCTCCTCGCACCAGTGTTATTATGACCTTTACATGAGCCTCTGGTGATGTGGGTTGATCCCTTGATCATTTCAGTAACAGGTTTCCTCATTCCAGCAGTGGCGTAGTTGCCATTTCCTTCTTCCCTGTCTGAAAAAGACGAGGAAAGAAAAGTTATGGCAGTTCTTGCTTTGAAATACATTTGGGAGCCATGAACTCGATTTCATCATTTGACCTTTTGAGATTGTTGTTGTTTCCCCCCCCCCTCTGCGGCCTGGATCCCAAAGCAGGATCACTGAAGATAACTGGATAACTGCCGAGTAAAACCCGGCGTTCCCTCAAATCTGCAACGTGGTGGACTCAGTGTCGTTGTTTAGCTAACTCAGTCATCCTGCTTTGTGACACAGGCCCCTGGATTGGTGATTGAATCTAGCTCAAGCCCCTCCCACTTAGCCTTCCTTTCTCTCTCCCTGTCTCCAGACCGATGAGTTGGACGATGATGACGGCGCTCGTCCGCTGGCCGAGTCGCTGCTCTTGGCCGTGGCTGATCTGCTGTTCTGCCCGGACTTCACTGTGCACAGCCACAAGCGAGGCCCGGTGAGTTCCTCATGAGCTCTCGCTCTGCACGCCGCCGCACCAGCTTCGTCACTTCTTCCCCTTCCGGCAGAAGTAATACGTTTTGAGTTAGTGCTGGACAATATCGAATATATTATCATGATAATCCTCGGTAATGGCGGCACGGTGGCATAGTGGTTAGCACAGTCGCCTCACAGCAAGAAGGTGCTGGGTTCGAACCCCGGGGTTCTCCAACCTTGGAGGTCATCCCAGGTTGTCCTCTGTGTGGAGTTTGCATGTTCTCTGTGTGGGTTTCCTCCGGGTGTTGTGGTTTCCTCTCACAGTCCGAAGACATGTAAATCAGGTGACTCGGCCGTACTAAATTTTCCCTAGGTGTGAATATGTCGGCCCTGTGATGGACTGGCAGCCTGTCCAGGGTGTCTCCCCGTCTGCCGCCCAGTGACTGCTGGGATAGGCTCCAGCATCCCCGCGACCCTGACAGCAGGATAAGCGGTTTGAATAATGGATGGTTGGATCCTTGGTAATTTTACATGATATCAATATGTCTAATGGTATCTGTTTACATATGCAAAATAGCTTGTTTAGGAACCCACTGATGCTCATCACATTCAACTGTTTGGTAATGGAAAGTGGAATATCAAACCAAAACTAGTTTTCAAACGATACCCCCGTCAAATCTTTCAGAACTCATTTTGTGAGAAATTTTAGGCACCATATTCTCATTACCATTAAGTTACACTGCAAAACTCTGTATCACGACATGACAATATCTTGAGTCTCATCCCCATTCAAAACCATTGAAAAACAGTATACTGAATTATTGCCGAGGCTTAGCTTGAGCTCAGATGTCATCTTGCAAAACATGCATTGCAAGGTCTTTACGTTTCCTCAAGTTCCGCTCTAATTTTTCTGCACAAAGGTGAAGAAAGATTTTCTTTCTTCAAACACCGTTTGCTTCCTCCTGGAGTAAATTGTCCAACCTAACCTGTCAGCCGACTTTAGCCGAGACAGATGGTAGGTAGAGATCTCCTACAGACTGTCGGGGCACTGCTCTCACCAGCGGGAGCTCCCCGCCACTAATTGGCAAGGACATTCTACATGAAACCGACTTCTTGTAGCTCAAAATGAAGCCCTCTTTGAGGAAAAGCCTCAGCTTTTTCCACCCCGTGTAGCCTTGAGGGTAGCTGACAAAAAGCATGCAAAAAAAGCGTAGGCAAATATTTGCAATATCATTAAGGGCGCACGAAGCGGTAGGTAAGTGCAATGGCAATTAATTTAATTTCTTTCCCATTTGAACAACTTGAATTAGATGTCTTTGATACCCCATTCAGGACTCGGTGGAGGATATGCATTCCATAGACAGCTGTGAATACATCTGGGAGGCAGGGGTTGGCTTCGCACAGTCCCCCCCTCTCAATTACATCCATGACTTGAATCGGTGAGTCAGGAGTCTGTGCCCGCGTCCTCTCACCTTGACTTCAGACCTCATCTCTATGCCTTTCACACGGTTTTCTTTCCCCGGCCACCCCCGCGTCGGCCTGTCTTGTCATCCCCAGGACAGAGCTGCTGAGACTGTTGTTGACGTGCTTCTCCGAGGCAATGTACCTGCCTCCTTCGCCGGACAACAACATACTCAATCCCTGGGTCACTTTCTTCTGCTCCACAGAAAATAGGTGAGAGGAGCACACACACACACACACACACACACACACACACACACACACACACACTTATATATATATATATATATATATATACATATATATATACCAAGTCACTCTATACTTGTGAGGACCCCCTCATTGACTTAGACTCATTCCCTAGCCCTTAACCCTAACCTTAACCACATGCCTAACCTTGACCCTTACCCTGACCTTAACCTAATCCTAATTCTAACCTTAATCCTAAAACCAAGTCCTCTCCCTAAAACGGACCCCTTTCCATACGGGGACCCATAAAATATGCCACAAGGTAGGTGGTTTCAGGTTTTTCTATTCTAATGGGGACATTTGGTCCCCATTAGGATAGAAAAACCTGGTAGACACACACACGCACATGCACACACACACACACACACATACATACATACACACACACTCACAAACAAACAACTTATCAAAGCAATTCTCCAGCAAAATGTTGAAATGCATAACAGAAAATATACATGGGAAAATGTGTTTCATATGCTACATCATTATTTAAGCAACAGAAGGGGGTCCCGTCATTATCCACCACAACGTTTCTGCAAACGCAAATTTTTCTCCGTTTTTTTCTCTTTAGTTCTCTTTAATTGAGGTGAAAATTATTTTTTTTGTTACAATAATCATGTGCCTTTTTCATTGAAACCTTCTAGTTTGATGCCTTAAAATACATACAAATTATGTGGAAAGAAACTCGGCTACGGACACGTAGAATCGATCCTCTATGTGTCCCTTACCTGCTCTTGATACTGAAGTTCAGGTTTTCACCGTGAAATATGCACACACTAGGAACTTGGCACAATGCTCAGCATAAAGACACGAGCTCATGAACACATCACCACAAACACCTCAAAGTCAAAGAAGAGCCGGGAGCGTTGAACGACGGCAACAGCAACGCGCGGCGGCGGCCCTCCGCGGCACCATCCTGGATCTCAATGTGACATCTTTGTTCCAGGCATGCCCTGCCTCTGTTCACATCCCTGCTCAACGTGGTGTGTGCCTATGACCCAGTTGGCTACGGCATCCCGTACAACCACCTGCTCTTCTCCGACTACCGCGAGCAGCTGGTGGAGCAGGCCGTTCAGATCCTCATCGTCACGCTGGAGCATGAGGGAGGGGTGGCCAACCGCCCCCACTCCCCATCCAACATAGAGGAGCAGGAGGTAAGAGGAAAAGCCCAAATATCACGAAAGCTCCAAATCAGATATTGAATTCAGTATTCAGCTTAGCAGTAAGTTGTGGGATGGACTACAAGATATGAACTGTAAACTATTAAATTTCTCTCTCTCTCTCTCTCTCTTGCTCCCTGTTGGCACAGTCTATTGGACCCGATAACCTTTTCGTGAATTATTTGTCCAGAATTCACAGAGAAGAGGTATGTCTCTCGTGTTTTCAGTGACACACACACAGATTATGCTGTGGGATGGCTCCCGTCACCCCATCCCCATTCTTGCGTCTCCCTTTTTGCAGGACTATGACTTTGTATTGAAGGGCCTAGCGCGTCTTTTGACCAACCCGCTGACCCAGACCTATCTGCCTAACTCCACCAAGAAGATCCAGTTCCACCAAGAACTCTTGGTGCTCCTCTGGAAACTCTGCGATTTCAATAAGGTTCGAGAAGCTCCTAAATTGTTGTACTAGGGTTGGGCGGTGTCCACCGCTGTAGCCAGCTATGAGGTCACTGAGGTCAGTAATTTTTGTCCCTCTCAGGCTGACGTTTTACATTATAAGTGTATGTGGATGAACGTGATTTTATTTTGTGAATGAAAGGGTTCTGGCATCATTATAAATCCCCCTGCCGACGCATCTATCAGGCTAATGTTAGCCTAGCTTAGGCAGAACCGTCAGCTAATCTGGGCGAACTCTCTGTAGGCCCTATGGTTGTATCAATCCGCCAAGCAAGACTTATTTCAGCCAATCAGAACGTCTTCCTGTGTGATAAGCGATGGTGTTTCGGTCACATCTGATAGTCAGCGGGAGAAGAACAACGACAGCCTACCAGCAGCGACCAACATAGTGTCTACTAGCTAGTGTCCTCTTCTTCGAAAACCAAAACATGGTCACTCACCCTAGGTAAATATTGACGCTACATGTTTACCATGTTCACGTATAGTCTGTTGAACCGGTCCGTATGGGCTACCCAACTCGGTACATGCTCTTTGACTCATCTGAATTTTCACACATTTCCAAACTATTCAGCTATAATGCACTACACCCTTGTCTACAATTAGCAATTAGGCTAACAAGCTAATTAATCAGAACACTTGCCTCAAGTTGTGTGTGTGGCGAAAACAATGATAATGACGTCAATGAATAATCATAGGCAGTCAGATTATGTCATAGTTACTTATTTTATTTACTTATTTATTTTAGGAAATAGTCAAGATAGAAAAAAAATTCCAGAATATTTTAAATTAGCTGTCCTAAAAGCCGGATTTGCTGTTCGTAGGTTACATTGTGAGCCACATGCATTAAAAAAAAACATCACCAGAATGCAGGGAATTACGTGTCTGAAATTCAAATTTTTCAGAGAAAAAAATCAAAAAGTGCAAATGTACAGCTGTAAAATAAACCCACTCTACTTACGCTTCTGGACCTCACTTAAATTTTGCCCTGGCTACGGTCCTGGCAGCATCCATTTTCCACAGCATCAAACCATTCCCTGATATTACCAGGGCATATTGGTATATTACCAGGGTATATGGGTATATGACCAGGGTGTATGGGTGTATTATCAGGGTACATGGGTGTATTACCAGGGTAGATGGGTATATTACCAGGGTATATGGGTGTATTACCAGGGTACATGGGTATATTACCAGGGTATATGGGTATATTACCAGGGCATATTGGTATATTACCAGGGTATATGGATATATTACCAGCGTATATGGGTATATTACCAGGATATATGGGTATATTACCAGGGTATATGGGTATATGACCAGGGTGTATGGGTGTATTATCAGGGTACATGGGTGTATTACCAGGGTATATGGGTATATTACCAGGGTATATGGGTGTATTACCAGGGTACATGGGTATATTACCAGGGTATATGGGTATATTACCAGGATATATTGGTATATTACCAGGGTATATGGATATATTACCAGCGTATATGGGTATATTACCAGGATATATGGGTATATTACCAGGGTATATGGGTATATGGATAGATTACCAGGGTATATGGGTATATAGGTATATTACCAGGGTATATGGTGGTACCTTCGCAACAGGGGGCGCTTTGAGGGGGATGCCAGGTTCATTGGTGCAACGCTGTGTGGATGGTTAATTTTCAGATGGCAACACAAATTCATGCAGCGGCTGTCTTGAAACCAATCTCACAGATCACTTCATCCAAATTTGCTGGCTTTCCCTGTTCATATGGTCGGAAACCGTACAGAGAAGGGCGGCACGGTGGCCCAGTGGTCAGCGCTGTTGCCTCACAGCAAGAAGGTCCTGGGTTCGAACCCCAGGCCGTCCCAGGTTGCTTTCTGTGTGGAGTTCGCATGTTATCCCCGTGTCTGCGTGGGTTTTCATCCGGATCCTCCGGTTTCCTCCCACCATCAAAAAGACATGCATGTTAGGGGTAATACTCCTGTCTGTGCCCCTGAGCAAGGAGATGATGAAGAACCGGAGTTGGTCTCCGGGCGCTGCAGCGGCCCACTGCTCCTAGCTACACGGCTAGGGAGGGGTTAAATGCAGAAAAAGAATTGCCCCACGGGGATTAATGAAAGCAGTAAAAAAAAAAAGATGAACGGTTCATATGTACCTACGTGTCACACCCCGAAATTCACATATAAAGGGACACTTTTGTGATTTTCTGACCGAATCGGCAGGGGTGCAGCGTTATAGCCGTGAATAGATGGACAGTTAGCCTACAGTTTATTAGACAGATGTGACACAGGAATTGTATGGCTGTTTAACTGAATACCGTCGTTATTTTTCAGTGTCCCAGGTTATTGTATTACCCTTATACTGCTCAACCCTGTTATACATAGTGTAACGTGCATGGATAAGTAGACACGCTGGCCGCCGACTCGCGGGTCCGACCCCTTTAGTCGAGCGGTTAGCGATGTCTCCTGCGGTGCGGGCGATACGGGTTCGCCTCCCGGCCGCGGCACTTCCTGCGGTTGCGTTGTCCCCCCCCCCCCCGAATTCGCTACAATGTATCCCGACATGTAGTTGTTACAAACTCAGACATCTGTATTCAGCGCTGTTTGTTTCCATGCTCCCCTGGCAGAAGTTCCTGTTCTTCGTCCTGAAGAGCAGCGACGTGCTGGATATACTGGTGCCCATACTCTTCTACCTGAACGATGCGAGGGCCGATCAGTGTGAGTAGACTTTGTATTAAGACGTTTCATAACGCAAAGACGCCCCGGCTACGCGCGTGCGTTCGTCGCGTCTTGACGCGGTACTCTCCGGTTGCAGCCCGTGTCGGACTCATGCACATCGGCGTGTTCATCTTGCTGTTGCTGAGTGGGGAGAGGAACTTTGGCGTTCGTTTGAACAAGCCCTATTCACTCCACGTGACCATGGACATTCCTGTGTTCACGGGGACCCACGCCGACCTGCTGATAGTGGTGAGACTCCTTCATACCTGAACGCCGATGCCGCCAGTGTTTGCCCGTTTCGAAACCCTCGGCCGTGTGTACCCTGGCTCTCTTGTTTGTTTTGTAGGTGTTCCACAAGATAATCACCAGCGGCCACCAGCGTCTGCAGCCGCTGTTCGACTGCCTGCTCACCATTATTGTCAACGGTGAGTAGTTCTGGCTCCACCAGCTGGCCCACGGGGATCGGTTGGGTTTTCAACATCGGATTTTAACAGCGCAGAATCAGCCGACTCAAAACAAAGCAGGGGGCGTCCGGGTAGCGGAGCGGTCCGTTCCGTTGCCTACCAACACGGGGATCGCCGGTTCGAATCCCCGTGTCACCTCCGGCTTGGTCGGGCGTCCCTGCAGACACAATTGGCCGTGTCTGCGTGTGGGAAACCGGGTGTGGGTATGTGTCCTGGTCGCTGCTCTAGCGCCTCCTCTGGTCGGCCGGGGCGCCTGTTGGGGAGGAGGGGGAACTCTGGGGAATAGCGTGATCCTCCGACGTGCTCCCCTGGTGAAACTCCTCACTGTCAGGTGAACAGATGCGGCCGGCGACTCCACATGTATTGGGGGGAAGCGTGCGGTACGTCTGCAGGCCTCCCCGGATCGGCAGAGGGGGTTGGAGCAGCGACCGGGACGGCTCGGAGGAGTGGGGTAATTGGGCCGAGAGCAAGTTTTATTGTATTCAATGAAGACTAGATATTGCCCTTTTTTTTCATTAGACTCACTTTCAATCCATGCTTCTTGACCATGGTCCCCTCATTCCAGTGTCTCCCTACCTGAAGAGCCTGTCCATGGTGGCGGCAAACAAACTGCTCCATCTGCTGGAGGCATTCTCGACCAACTGGTTCCTCTTCTCTGCATCCCAGAACCACCACCTGGTGTTCTTCCTGCTCGAGGCGTTCAACAATATTATCCAGTACCAGTTTGACGGTGAGCGATTACATTTCGGTGTCCCGTGTAGTCGAGTCATGTTGCAGGGTGATTTCTATCGATTGTCATTTTTGCAAACACAAAGGCTTTCACTCTACATCAGGACACGCCTAACATCTGCTCCTATGACTCTTTCACCCGCTTGTGCACGGACAGGAAATTGCAACCTGGTGTACGCCATCATCCGCAAACGTAACGTGTTCCATCAGCTGGCGAACCTGCCGTCCGACCCCGCCTCCATCCAGAGGGCCCTGCAGAGGAAGAAGAAGTCGCCGGACGTAATTTCCCGCACCAGCTCTCAGGAGACGGTCTCCATGGAGGGCTCGCACCCCGCTGTGCCTGCAGAGCCCGGTACACTCAAGGCCAGCCTTGTAGCGATGCCAGGTACAGCGCCTCCCCTCGCCGTCCGGATGTCATTGTTTAAACGTCCGAGAGCGGTTGAGTGTTTGAAAAATGTAAGGAGGTCGTTCATTTTTTCTACTTTGCGGATGTGTGAATTTTAATGGTCCGCAGGCATTGATAAGCTGACGGAGAAATCCCAGGTGTCAGAGGACGGAACCATGGTGTCAATTCCCAAGGCAGACTGCCCACACACTATCCAGTCAGACCCAAGTGGCAACGCTGGGACCAGCGACACCGAGTCAAATTCAGGCAGAGACAATGAAGTAAGTGTGTGTGTGTGTGTCTTCATGCATGCTCAATAATCCAGGTAAGAAAGTCAGAGACAGAAAGTTGAATCAGCTCACCTGGACACAGCGTTTATTGGGATTTCGTCACTCACCTGACTTCTTCAGTCTCAACTGACTGCAGGTATCCCCCACCCTTATGAACAATACAGTGGCACAACGACCCAAAACAACAATCGGTTTCGTGTGCAAATAGGCGTGACCATCAACTAGCGTTTCAATGCCCCCCCCCCTCAGTTCAGGGATGGTCATTTCCTTTTCACATAGATGAGCGACTGTATGGTTTATGAGGGTGGGGATACCTGCAGTCAGTTGAGACTGAAGAGGTCACTTAGAGGAGTGGTGAAACGTTTCTGTCAGTAAACGTTGTGTGCAGATGAACTGATTCACCTTTCTGTGACTGTCTTACCTGGGTTATTGAGCATGCATCAAGGCATGGAGTTACAGTGGCCATGTGTACTATTCCCAGAGGATTAGGGAATGGCTGCAATCTCAGCATTGTAAAATGGTGACAATGTACTCTTAGCCCCCCCCCCCTCAGTTCAGAGATGGTCGTTCCCTCTTCACATAGATGGCCTCTTTGACGCCCCCATTCAAACCAGCGTTCCTCCCTATCAAGGAGGTGCTCATCCTCCTCCTTAAAAGAGTGGGTACTGGCCTGTAGATGGTGTAGACTGGGGAGTCCTGGCCTGGCGTGTTAGCTCTCCTGTGTTGTGCCATCCTCTTGGCCAGCATCTGTTGGGTTTCCCTGATGTACAAGTCATGGCAATCCATCCTCCTGGCACTTAGCAGTGTACACTATATGGCTCTGTTTGTGCCGGGGGGACCCGATCCTTGGGGTGGACCGATTTCTGGTGCAGCGTGTTTTGGGGTTTGAAAGCAACTGGGATGCGGTGTTTGGAAAATATGTGTCTCAACTGTTCCGTCACTCCCGCCGCATACGGCACCACCACTGGCTTATGCTTGGACAGCTGTTGTCCTCCTCGACAGAGGAGAAGGGAGGAGAAGTTTGTGTGTCTGTGTGTGTGTGTGTTTAATTACATGTAAGTGTATATATTATATGTTTTGTTTTTTTTTTAACCACACAAGGATGTTTTCTACACTGAGGCTGAAATGGAGAGGAGGCGTTTGTCAACTGCATCGTCGACATCTTACTGGGCTCCGACACCAGAATGGGTCAGAATATGTTGTTGCCTTCAGTTTTCAATACACGCTTTTGCTTTCTTAGAACTGTTTCAACCCTTCGGAAGTGTTGTCGTTGTTGTCGTTGATATTGTTGTTGTTGTCGTTGTTGAAAGACACATTTCCTGTGACAGGTTCTCTCTTGGAAGTGTAAGCTCCCCCTGCAGACCATCATGCGCCTGCTGCAGGTGCTGGTCCCCCAGGTGGAGAAGATCTGCATCGACAAGTAAGCAAACATCCCGGGCTCCCGTATCCACCTCCAACCTCACCCCCCGAGTGCCACTCCGTATCACATGACAGTCACAGTTGCGGCGGGCCCTTCTAATTTAGGGGAAGTGTACAAAAAAAAAGAAAAACTGGTAACTGTGGGATGCCCTCGTCATTACGTCCACCGAAAGCAGGATGTAAATGTTGCCATGGCTCCCGGTGAACACCCCGCTCCGCTGCGTTGGTGCTCATTTGCTGTTTGTGTGCTTATGAAATGCAACGATATGCAGTGAAAGAAGACGCCTGCAGGCTATATATATATATATATATATATATTTATATATTTTTCATTGCAATCATGTTTGTGCGGGGGGGGTTGGAATTTTGCCCCGTTTTTCTCCCCAGTTGTACTTCCGAGTCATCCCGGTCGCTGCTCCACCCCCTCCTCCGATCCGGGGAGGGCTGCAGACTACCGTATGCCTCCTCCGATACATGCGGAGTCACCAGCCGCTTCTTTTCACCTGACAGTGAGGAGTTTCACCAGGGGGACGTAGCGCGTGGGAGGATCACACTATTCCCCCTCCTCCCCCCGAACAGGCGCCCCAACCTACCAGAGGAGGCGCTAGTGCAGCGACTAGGACACATACCCACATCGGGCATCCCACCCGCAGACACGGCCAATTGTGTCTGTAGGGACGCCCGACCAGGCCGGAGGTAACACGGGGATTTGAACCGGAGATCCTCGTGATGGTAGGCAACGGAATAGACCGCCACGCCATCCAGACGCCCAGTGTCATGTAGTTTTGAACATTATTGATATTCAATGCACACAAGTTACTCCTGAGAGCCAGCAGTCTGGCTTTCAATAGTAATTGCAATTTTTGGCAAAAACAGGAGGTTTCAGTAGCCTAACGCTTTGGTTGAAGTCATTGGCGGCACAGTGGCGCAGTGGTTAGCGCTGCCGCCTGACAGCAAGAAGGTCCTGGATTTGAACCCCGGCGTTGTCCAACTTTGGGGGGGTCATCCCAGGTCCTCCTCTGTGTGGAGTTTGCACGTTCTCCCCGTGTCTGCGGTGGGTTTTCTGCGGGTGGTCCGGTTTCCTCCCACCATCCAAAAAAGAAACGTGCATGTTAGGGTTAGCAATCCTGTCTGTGCGCCTGAGCAAGGCAGTGGGAAAAGACCTGGAGTTGGTCCCGGGGCGCAGCATGAAGGCGGCAGCCCGCTGCTCCTAGCTACACATAACGGAAACTTAATAACGTATGGTAAAGTCAAAGTTCAAATCACGCATCATCGGTTTGGTTCATTTTATTTGACGACTGGCGACACGACCCATCTCATTCCAGTCCTTCGCAGAGATTTGACTGCTCGGCTCATCTTGGCGGAGCATATTTGCATTTCATTTAGCTTTACTTATTATTTGATTTTATTTCTTGGGGGTGGGGATGACGGGATGGGGGCGCGGGGGGGGGCATGCACAGGGCTGGCGCCTAGGGGTTACTCCTACAGTCTGTGGCAAGTCCAGTAAATTATAATGGGGAGCGAATGCCATGGCTTTCCTTCCATGATCCCCTTGATCATGGAAGGAAAGCCATAATAACCACGCCATATGAATTGCAGGCTTTATTTTATTTCACGGCCAGTGAAAACAACTGATGTAGTCTCCCAAGTTTTGCAGTAGGCCAAAAGTTGACTCAGTGTGATAATGTAGGCACACGTAGCAAGGACGGGATTCACATACCGCTTCAGAGTGACCTAAAACATCCATCCATTATCTGAACCGCTTATCCTGCTCTCAGGGTCGCGGGGATGCTGGAGCCTATCCCAGCAGTCATTGGGCGGCAGGCGGGGAGACACTCTGGACAGGCCGCCATCACAGGGCCCACACACACACACACCCATTCATTCGTAGGGGCAATTTAGTATGGCCCATTCACCTGACCTACATGTCTTTGGGCTGTGGGAGGAAACCGGAGCCCCCTGAGGAAACCCACGCAGACACGGGGGGAACATGCAAACTCCACACAGAGGACGACCCGGGACGACCCCACCAAGGTTGGACTACCCCGGGGCTCGAACCCAGGACCTTCTTGTTGGGAGGCGACCGCGCTAACCACTGCGCCACCGTGCCGCCTATGACAAAACATAAAACCCAGATTGACTACTACTTCTCCCGGGCTACCAAGCAATCCCCTGTAAATCCACCCGTATAAAAACCGTACGATATTACATCAGCTGGGTTTTTTCAGCTCTCCACGTCCATTAAAGGATAGTCACATTTCATTAGGCTGCACTGATGTAGACTCACTGACGAAGAGCACTTCCCCTCCGCCCTCGGCGCTTTGGGAGGAGGCTTCACGCCAACGTGCACACAGAAGTGGAGTGCGTAGGGGTAAAATATAGAGGATGGTTTGGAATTGGCTCTCTGTTTTGTGCAGAATGACCACAGATTTACTGGACCGAGGATGCCTCGGTAAATCACTGAACACAATGACTTAACTTAAAATAACTTGTTATGCATCCAGGTGGCGTGGCGGTCTGTTCTGTTGCCTACCAACACGGGGATCGGTGGTTCGAATCCCCATGTTACCTCTGGCTTGGTCAGGCGTCCGTGCAGACACAATTGGGCGTATCTGCGGCTGGGAAGCCGGATGTGGGTGTGTCCTGGTTGCTGCACTAGCGCCTCCTCTGGTCGGTCGGGGCACCTGTTCGGGGACGAGGGGGAACTGGGGGGGAATAGCGTGATCCTCCCACACGCTACGTCCCCCCGGTGAAACTCCTCACTGTCAGGTGAAAAGCGGCTGGCGGCTCCACATGTATCGGAGGAGGCACGTGGTAGTCTGCAGCCCTCCCCGGATCGGCAGAGGGGGGTGGAGCAGCGACCGGGACGGCTCGAAAGAGTGGGCCGGATACAATTGGGGAGAAAAGCCACCTTGTCAAACTTCTACTTCCCCTGCAGGGGCTTGACAGATGAGTCAGAGATCCTGAAGTTTCTGCAGCACGGCACGCTGGTGGGTCTGTTGCCAGTCCCTCACCCCATCCTCATCAGGAAGTATCAGGCCAACGCAGGCACGGCCATGTGGTTCCGCACCTACATGTGGGGTGTCGTCTACCTGCGGTGAGTGAAAAGTAAAAGCTGTCCTGCAAAAAAAGAAAGTATTGTATGTAATATAGTACACCCTACTCAACAGATACTGTGATCCGATTGTTTTGTTTTGTAGCAATGTGGACCCTCCTATCTGGTATGACACCGATGTCCGCCTCTTTGAGATCCAGAGGATGTAGAGAGGAAGTTGGATGACTAATTAATAACGGGACTGGTCGGCTCCAGGCTTCCTGCTCCCGTTGGTATCCGCTGGTTCCCCAGTATGACTCACTGTGTTCAACTTGCCTCGTAATCATCATTCTAACGCCCCCCCCCCCCCCCCCAACACCTCCACCTTGGGTAGGAGGTTCATGTCCACGTGTGGGCTGGTTTTAGCTCCCAGTCTGACGGGGGACCTTGAGGAGGCTATGACTGAATTATCTCTTGTGTTTTGTAAGTTTCCTCAGACTTGGAAGACCGCAGAATGTCCGCCCAACCGAGATGGCCGGCGTGCGCACAACAGGTTTTGTCTGCTCGTCCCGACAGTGTAGAAGCGACTGTAAAATTGTTTAAAACCTCTCTCGAGGCTCGAGTATTTAGAGGTATGATTGATGATTCCTTATAGAGGCTCAAGACATATCCGATGAAACAAATGTTTTACATTTTCTGTGGTCATAAGTATTTACCATGCTTTAAGATGAAATCTGACTCCGTAATCTTCGGTCATGTATAGTTGTAGTTTGTGACGGGGCAACTTTGCAGGACTTGAGATGGAGAGATATTTAAAAACAGACTAGACGATGTTTTTATGTATATACGATTGTCTCAAAACGGCACCTCAGTTGGATTATGCTGTATATACCGCGCTTGATGTCGATAGTATTTTCCTTAAATTATCTTAAATATATATTTGAATGCACTTATCTTGTGTTACAGTACCAAAGTGTGGGCTTGAGTGTGCTTTAATGGGAAATTTCAAACATGACTCCATAAAATTTTTATCTTACTGTCCGAGTTAATGCTATTACTGGCGTGCGTTATCCCGATTTGTTTTATCGCTCAAGTTTCGTAAGAACGACCTGAAACTGATTCTTAAGGGGAAAAAAAAAATCAAATCAAGCCATGGCAGATCACTTACATTATGTGCACAACTCTGCTTGACCAGAATAGGATGGCATCATTAGATTTTTTTTTTTGTGGTGCTCAGTCACAACTCCAGTGTTGGCTAAATTACCATTATATTTCTGATATCCTATAGGAGGCGGCGCGGTGGCCTCACAGCAAGAAGGTCCTGGGTTCGAGCCCCGGGTAGTCCAACCCTCGGGGGTCGTCCCGGGTCATCCTCTATGTGGAGTTTGCATGTTCTCCCCGTGTCTGCGTGGGTTTCCTCCAGGGGCTCCGGTTTCCTCCCACAGTCCAAAGACATGTAGGTCAGGTGAATCGGCCGTACTAAATTGTCCCTAGGTGTGAATGTGTGTGGGCCATGTGCTGGCCTGGCGGCCTGTCAGGGGTGTCTCTCCGCCTGCCGCCCAATGACTGCTGGGATAGGCTCCAGCAGTCCCCGCGACCCCTGAGAGCGGGATAAGCACTTTGGATAATGGATGGATAGGAAGAAAACAGCCGCCTCATATTTTCCTCATGCTGCAAATACCTTTAGCTATGTGTGTTTTACTACAGAGCACTGCTGTGCTTAGTAAAGCCCTCTCGTCTTACCAAATAAATTAGTAAATGAAATAAAAAAAAAATCCCATGCACATCTGACACATACACGCGGATATAGTTTGGTATGTTGTTGCAGCCTCCCCGAGTCTCGGATTGTCTTTGCCCCCGATAAACCCAGCAGCATAAATCTGGCATGCACTGGGGCAATAAATTCCCAGCCGTTGTCAGGGCGCTCACTGATGGAATAGAATAGCTCCATTGTGGCCCTCACAGCAGTGGTGGGAATTTGGTGCATCAAGTATTTAGCTGTATCATCAAACTAACCATGTTCCGCCATAGTTGTAACATGCAATATACGTCGCTCTAACGGGCAACTCAAGTTTTTATTACAAGCCATAAAATCAGATGACCCAACTTATGTAACAGAATGTGGGAAACGATGACCAAGACATGTGCAACACCCGAGTTAGGTTCTATTGAATATTGCATTTTAAAAAAAAAATAGAGAAGGTAAACTTATAATACTGCAAACATTGATATACATGATTTGCGATACAGCTGATCTAAGACATTACGTATAATTCCAAGAGGCTGGCCACTGAGTGCATGCGGTAGAATATTCCAAAGGGCAGTCCAATATTCACGATGGCAGCCCACATGGTGAATTTGTAGAACTTTATCTCAACCGAATGGTCAAACTGAGGACGAGCACCAAAGGCAGGCATAATCCAGAGCTGTCAACGAGGGGGTGGAGGGAAAAATCAACATAAGAAAAATGTATGCATGTGTCATTAATTCTGCTTGGGTTAAAACATAGGTAGGACTTACAATGGCGTTGGCCAGAAGCAGAAATAAACAGACTTCCTTCAGTGCTCTTCTCTTACAGCTGAGCCTGTCTTGAGTCGAAGTGAAGTTGTTCCTGGGCTTATTGTTCTTCAAGATAACGCTCATCTCTGTATGACTCTGCAAAGCGTGACCACTTACGTGCAATTCTGCCTCTTGCACCGCACGGAGGGGCTCCCGATGGAGGCCCTCGATGATGAAGAAGTTTTGCAGGCCGAGCTGGACAACAGTCAGGATGGCCCAGGCCAAGTTCAGGGCATTCAAGTGGCCCTTAGCGCCGGTTGCCACCACGGCCACAATGGTGAAATAGCTGATGATGAACTGCCCTATCGAGGCTCCGACCAGCAGCCCCACATCCAGGCTGCGTGTAGGGTTCTTCTCAGACACGCGCTCTCTCTTGTCCAGCCTGTAGATGGCGCAGCCGACCACGGTGGAGACAGACATCAGGCTCACGATCACAATGTTCATTATGAAGTGCATCATCAGCGCATTGTTGATCTTCTCCTGGTTCTCTTCTACCACCTCCACTTCATACACTATGAAGGTTGCCAAGCCCGCCAAGACCAAAAGAATCCCTGCAACAGGCCCCACATACATGTGCTTCAGGCAAAACTTGGTGTTGCGGTGGCTGTGGTCCTCCACAACCCGACCAACATTATGCCACATAACATAGGCCATGGCAGAGGCGAACAGACTGTACTCGATGTTGAAAGGGTACAGGTAGAAGTAGGCCTCTTTGAAGAGGCTACACGAAGAGTGGCTGCACTTACACTTGTCATCTCCATAGCCGGCTGAAACAAGTATCGGAGGTTGGAGGTCACTCATTAAAATGGGTGTTGCTTTTGAAAGAGCAACTTTCCTCTGCACAACTGCATTGATTAATAGTGGTGTGGAGCTGTAGTACCTCTGTACATGCTGCGTGTGACGTTGGCATTCTCAGGGATTTCAGTTTGATGAACTGACTCTTCGGTAACCGCCGCCATCCACAACACCAAGTTAGTGGAGAGAGTTACCGCGAGGCCATATCTGAAAACAAACAATGAAGAAAAAAAAGAGGATACCGCATCTGCAGTAAGGCTAGAGAAAGCCGCAATTGTGTTTTCAGGCTGGTTTTACCTAGTGAAATTCTTGTGTAGCTGCACACAGTCCTGTGCATGAATCCATAGGAAGTATGTCTGAAACACATGCATTTCATAAATTTCCAAAAGTTGCCCTCGACTTCTAGCCGGAAGACCACCGTTATACGTAAAATACTCAAATACAGTGTTGTAGTACACCAACCTGAACAAATAAAAATACAGCCTGCACAACGGGAAAGGCGACTTTCACGGGAGAATCGCAGTGGATGTAGCCCACATAGTTGGCAATCTTAAAAATGTCCATGATGAGACTGAGCACACCAAACAGGACAAGCCCAGCTGCAAGACAGATGTTTCATCTCATTTAAATGTACCGCCTCTCAACCTCAAGGGGAAGTTACACTTCAGTTTACACTCAACTCTGTGCTACCGAAGCTTCCGTCTCACCTCTGAGCCACACAGGTCCTGCATGGCTGTCTTTCAGCGGGAGAGCTTGGTTTTTCCGGTAGGTGATGATGGAGTAGAAGACCATCCAGAGGATGGTCAAGAGGAGGAGGATGATGAGGAAGATTTGTCGGTGGACAGTGGTGATGGCGACGCTGTTGAAGGCACTGCCACTGACTAAAGCGCAACCCAGGAGGAGAATATTGACACACATGATGCCGGACAACAGCCACCCACCACCATTGTAGGCCCTCTCCCTGACTGCCTCGCTGCCTTGGAGGTGTTGGACGCTTTCCATCTGAGCTGCCGTTTCAATGTTGGACGGGTGGACCTCCATAGCCCTCTCTTCGTTACGCGTCTTCCTAAAAAAATCAATAAATATACACTTATAGAGGCATGCATAAGACTTGCCCTTAGAAAAGAGACAAGTTTACTTTACCTCAGTGCATTTGTATTAGCTCTCTTTTAAAAACAAAATAAACAAGTGTACTTTTATTTTTGCATTTGCTGTACTTGCAAAAGGCAAACTTGAGACTAGCATACGGAAACTTTGCTTGGGCTTGAATACTTTTGAGTACAACATGCATTATTTGTGCAAGTCAGCTTAAGTAAACATGTCAGTGCAAACAGTATACGGGTGTACTTTAAGTACACCTCTATAAAACCACAAAAGAGGAAATTCACATGTTTTGCTATATTTGCCATTTCCTTGTTTTCATTGTCTCAGTAGTCCTTACGTTGTTCCACCATATATATATATATATATATATATATATAAGTACACTATATAAAAATATACTTAAAGGATACCATTTTTTGCCGTAAGGGAAACTTAAGCATACAATTCCCACTGAGTCCCACTTCACCCATACAAAAACAATGGCACCAAAACCACCTTAACAGTTTCAAACCCACTTCAGACCTTTACCTGGAGAAGAGCTCGTTGCAAGTGCGGAACATCTCTCGAGCTCACTTCCACCCGGTCCCTGAGGACCGGATGAGGGTCCAGCTGGAGAGGTGGACAACACGGGGGACTACCCACACCGCTTTACATTTAAAACAACAACATGGCAAATATAGCGAAACGTGAATGCATCGCCAGATGTTGTGGAAAAAACCGTCTAGTTGTACAACACGCACCCTCCCAGCGGATCCCGACTCGCTGCACGCCGCAAGATGCGATGACATGAGCAAACCAGGTGCAATCAGTTTTAACTAATTGGGCATTTCGCCACACACCCTCAAGGGGAGCTGCGCGTCGCTTTTTTTTTTGGAGTCATAACCGACCTGCTGCTCCCGATTTACAAGTCTGTAAACTGACGCCCATTTGACAGCGTTCCAGAAGTGTTGTCTCCCGGACGGCTCTCCGCCTCAGGCCCTGCGTTGAGGCGCGACAGGCCCGAGAACAGCCTTGAGTTTGAGGCGTGCCGGTGTAACGGTAAATTCCGTTGACCGGCGAAAATTGTGACCCTGTTGTTGTCCTGAGCGCACGGCGAGCAACGCCTCACGGCCGTCGCTAGATGGCGGTGTTAAAAGGACGACCGCCCTAGGCGTTGAAACGTCACCCCAACCGCGAGAGCTTTTTTTTTCTTTCTTCCCCAACCAGTTTTGGGAATGCCTGCCTCTGATTGGTTAAGAGCCGGGACTTCCTGCCTCTGATTGGTGAGGATTATGATTGGGGTGGGGTTAATGTTAGGGTTAGCCAATCAAAACTTTCATCACAGGGAAGTTGGTTGGATAAACGCTCCACGCGCTCAGACCTTAAAGGTGCAGTCCTTCATCCAAAGGTAAACGCGAGGGTCTCCTCGCAAACACAAACTTATTATGTGTGTATTTCTATCTGAATCATATGTGGCCAAATAAATTAGTGTTTTGGTCTTTGTGTTGCACTGCTGTGGGCCGGGGGAACTGTGTTTCGCTTCATTTCATGTGCACAAATACATGAAATGAAATGAAATGACAAATAAAAGTGTTTTTGATTCTGATCAGGCCTCCCAACAGCCTAATACCATAGTTTCTACTGCTACTGCTCCTTGTACAACTAATAATAACGATAATGATCATTATCATTATCATTGTTATTGTAATAATAACAATACAATTATTAATAATGGTATTATCATTAATGGGCCAGTGATTGTAATGGTGAAAATTTTGATAATAGCGACGTAAATGATGAAATCCATGTTGCCATTTTTGAGAAAGTGAAAGGTAAATAAAGAAGCCCCTCAAAATTAAACTTGTTATGAAACACAGTAAGCCCGTGATACTGAAGGGGTATTAGTGAAGCGGTAGGAAAAAAATAAGGTTATACCTCCTCCTCCTCCTTTTCGAACATGTAACACATATTCTAACGTATATGGAGAGTTGTCCGCTTGGTCTGATGTGTAGATTTGTTAATCACTTCAGATTATTGGCAATGGATTATGTGTATGTTATCCTGCTTGTTTACATGTTTGAAATAAATCATCATGTTAGATATGCTAACTGCTAGCCCGTGCAGACGACAGTTCTGACAGTCATCCTGGCTAGCATTCGCTCTCTTGCACAGTGAATTTTTTATTTATTTATTTATTTTGGGATATGTTAGAGATATGTGTTTTTGTAGTTTTGTAGTTTTTTGTAGTTTGGATATATGTGTCCTTGTAGTTTGGTTATGTGTTTTCGTCTGTGTTGCACTACTGTGGGCTGGGGGGAAACGATATGTCATTTCATTTCATGTATGCAAGTACGAAATACAATACATAGCATGTCAGAAGCCATAGGGGTATGCAAAGACATACCATAGTAATGCCAAACTAAAGCCATGGAAATATTGTGTAATGCAAACTGCTGGTATGAGTCTCCTACAGTGTTACTCCATGACAACAATGGTGGAACCATTATAGTTATAATGTAAGCATTACGTATCGCTATGCCAAGCAGGAAGTAGCTAAGATCAGGGGTTAAAAAAAGCAGTCTGTCACAATGTGTAAAATACAGTGCTGTCACCACCCCGCAAAGGGCTGAAAAGAAGAGGTGTGGCTCTATGACAACTGAATTTCTGAAAGGTCATCATACTTTTTACTAATGTACTAATAGTACCCGAGAAGATGGTGCACATATGTAGCACTACAGCGTATGCAATTTTAGGCAAAGCCCAGGTTGTGTTTCCAAACCAACGCAACTGATTTCGCAGATTAACACACCTTTAGCCAAACAAGGAAAGACTAATCAGCGTCGATTTGACAATAAAACCTGCATACACATAGCCCTGCAAGGTACATGGTTGAATACCACTGCAGTAAGTAAATCTTTTACAGGCGACCCGGTTTTAAAGATGGATGTTTTCCAACGACTCATCGACTTTAGCATGACGGATAGCTGCACTTCCATGTGACAGTCACAAGGTTGTAAACACAAAGTTCATTGCGGGGTTTCGTCAGCCTGTCACAGACCTTCAGGATGTGGGAAACACTGGACGTGTACTTTCTCCTCTGTCTTGCCGTATCAACAAATGGCCTTTACAAGCAATGGATCCCTGACACCAACTACGAGAATAAAACCAACTGGGACAAAGGAGTCGTTCCATGTGGCCGTGACAAAGCTGTGTTTCCTGCACAAAGGAAAGTGTCAGTTTACGTGGAGACTGTCCACTCTGTGCAGGAGATGAGGTTGCCGGTCGATGGAGAGTTTTTCCTGCATTCAGGGGCTGGGTTTTACGTGGGAGGCGGGCCGGAACCTGGTTGCGGAGCGGGTGTCACTACCCAGTTCAGAGACTCTGAATCCCTTAAGTGGTTCGACCCAGGTCTGTGGCAGGCAGCGGACACTTTGGACGACCTGGAGCGCGGACGCCTCCTGTTCGCAGTCCACGAAGAAAGCGTACCCTGCCAGTATGACAACGTGATCTTTAACGCCCGGTCCTCATTCAGGGTGGATACCACGTCCGCTACACGTACCATCCCCGTCAAAAGTGTGTCTGTATTTGGAGAGACGTATGACAGTAAAACTGAGTTCTCCCAGTACCTCGGTTCACGTTCGGGCCAGCTGCAGTTCCACGGGTCCTCGGTCGTCACCATCAGGAAGGCAGGCTGTGATGACGTATCAGGCTGCGACTGTGGGAATTCTGTGAACCATGACGTGATCTGTAACCATGTAAAATGTTCACCTCTGACCTGTAGAAAGCCCCTTCGCCCCATGGGACACTGCTGCGATGTGTGCGGTGCTCTGGTTACCATCCGCTACACCACCGGATTCAACCTACAGACTTACAGACAACGGCTCCAGAACCTATTTCTCATCCAGTCGGCGTACAATTCTGTCCAGCTGGGCATGTCCAAAGTCTTCAGATCGAAGCGGTTGATGGGGATCGTCCCTTTTGGTGCCTCGGCTGAGATCCAGATAGTGATTCTGGATAGAGAGACAGGCCCACAATCGGGCACGGTTGCCGAGAAGTTGGCCCAAGAGCTGTTGGAGGATGCCCTTTCTCATGACTCTGACCTGGGCATCACTGAGGTCGAACTCGAGGCCTCCTCTGGGAGCAGCAGCGACAATGGGCTTGGTGTTGATGCTGGTGTTGTGGTTGGAGCTGTGTTTGGAGTACTAATCATGGGAGGTCTTGTTAGCCTTGTGGCTGTCTTGGTTCATAAGGGCATTGTTCAAATGCCCAAGATCGCCATGCCTTCAATGCCCTCAATGCCTTCAATGCCGTCAATGCCTTCAATGCCCTCAATGCCATCTTTCAGCCGCTTTAGGAATAAAAGTGACAATGGAGACCTTGGTGGGCCTCTTGACCACGGCTTTGAGAATCCTATATTTGACAAACCCACCATGTTTCCTACTGTACCCAGTCTGTACGGGACTGAAGTTGATAATTCGATATCCATGACTCAGTCAGGTGTGCACTATGTAAATCCAGTTTATGACGAAAATGAAACTGATATATAATGCCTGAGCGACACTCCAATGAAGTTCAGAGATGTGATGATTTTCAAAGTGTCTAATCGTTTTTGTTTGTTATTTTGTTTATCATGGAAAGATAATGAGCTCAAGATTTATATTCACTTCAAAGGACATAAATATGCCAAAAAATTCCACGATAACTCAGCGGTGTCACTGAATATGCTAATGAGACCTCATGAGAAACACAGGCCATGTTGACATGTAATCACGATTTTTACTAATTTAATACAGATCAGTAGAAGTGCCTCATTTCTTAACCTCCCTCTGCTCAAACATTGTATGAGTTGGTTTGTCAAAACTGGAAAGCAGAAAATAGTCCTGTAGCACTTTTTAAAATTCAGTTCTGTAAAATCACATTGGAATAAAACCGCCTCTCATTCTCAGCAGAAGCTCTCATCTAATTCTCATCTCCTTTTTCGTTTGGGGTATGCAAATCCAGTAAACAATATGCTAATTTTCCCATTAAAAACCCGAGATTCGGGGCATCCGAGTAGCATAGCGGTCTAGTCCGTTGCCGAACAACACGGGGATCATGGTTCGAATCCCCGTGTTATCTCCGGCTTGGTCGGGCATCCCTACCGATACAATTGGCCGTGTCAGCAGGTGGAAAGCCAGATATGGGTATGTGTCCTGGTCGCTGCACTAGCGCCTCCTCTGGTCGGTCAGGGTGCCTGTTCAGGGGGGAAGGGGAACTGGGGGGAATAGCGAGATCCTCCCACGTGCTATGTCTCCCCTGGTGAAACCCCTCACTGTCAGGTGAAAAGAAGCGGCTGGCAACTCCACACGTATCAGAAGAAGCATGTGGTAGTCAGCAGCCCTCCCTGGATTGGCAGAGGGGTTGGAGCAGTGACTGGGATGGCTCAAAGAGCGAGGTGATTGGCCAGGTACAACTGGGGAGAAAAAGGGGGAAAAATTCCAAAGACCCCCCCCCCCCCAAAGCTTCTGGGATGGTAGATGTTGGCATATTGTGCTGGGCTACAAAGAGCCGTCTTTGAACGAGGGGTGATTGGCATTAGCCAGGGAAACCATACCGTCCTTTTTGGAGAGCAAGGCAGTAGCGTACAAGGGCTCCATGAAATCCGCCTTGAACTTGTGGAGCAGCGTCATGGGACCGGTCACATCATAAAAGGCGATTGAGCCTCTGTAAAAGTCAATGTATAACCCAACCCTTGTGATATCAGCCGCTTCCAAGGGCGTCTCGACATCGGCGTGCCACACCGACAGCCCTCGCATGTTCCTCCCCAGACACCAGGAGAAGTCGTTCCCGGTGATGCAGCTGCTGCTTTGCTCTCCCTTACGATCGATGCTCTTGTAGGTGACTCCTACGTGGGCGCCTTCTCCGCTCAGCTCGGCTTCGATGTAATGCCTCCCCAGGTAAAGGCTCTCTGATGTCACTGCCTGGCGCCAGTACTGAAAGCGCCAGGGGTTGTCTGGGTAGCTGTGCTGCCAGGGACTGGTGTTGGTCAGCTTTCGGTTGTCCTCTGTCAGTCTCAGGAAATGATGGGTGGTGTCCGGGTCAAAGGTCAAACTCCTCGCGTCTACAGTGGAATCACATCCGCAGTTATTGCACAGGGACGAATGACATGTACCGCAAATGCACGAAAAGCATCTTAATGTGAACAGTACAGGGAAAAAAAACTGAGAAATTTAAAAAATATTTACATTTCAGGCATTCCTTTCGAGTCTCAGGGTCAGACAGAGATGAGAGCTGGGATTCTGGTGTCTGGACTTGGACCATAGAGTTCATACCTGTTTGAGCAGTCAAAGCAGTACTTCTGTTAAAAGGCGCTCAAAGAACCCTCAAAGGCCACGGTGGTATTTGGGTATTTGGGTGGTGGCGGGGACAGAGTCATGTAAGACTGAGGTAAAATGAATTGTTGGTTGACTGGTGGAAACAGACAGATGAGTGGACACCACTGACCGACTGAAAGAGAGTGGCCGTTCAGTGGAGAACAGGTGGATGTTGGTCAATGGAGAGAAAAGCTAAACAAACAGCGTGACTCAAGCAAAGAGCTTCATTCAACAGTAATGAACACGTAGACAAATGTTGGGAGTGACGAAGAAGAACAGGATTAGGAACGAGTATATTAGAGGGACAGCTCAGGTTGGACGGTTTGGAGACAAAGCAAGAGAGACAAGATTGAGAAGGCTTGGACATTGTGCGGAGGAGAGATGCTGGGTATAATGGGAGAAGGATGCTGAATATGGAGCTGCCAGGGAAGAGGAAGAGAGGAAGGCCAAAGAGGAGGTTTATGGATGTGGTGAGGAGGACATGCAGGTGGCTGGTGTGATAGAGGAAGATGCAGAGGACAGGAAGAGATGGAAACGGATGATCCGCTGTGGCGCCCCCTAACGGGAGCAGCTGAGAGGAGGGGGAGGAGGAGAAGAAGAAGAAGACAAATATAACTGACAGATGGATGGATGGATGGAGAGACAGACACGAATATTAAGTAAAACATGGAATAGAAAGAAGAAAAAAAAACGGGAAGGAGCAGGATCATCTAGAATAAGATAGTTGAGGAAAAAAGTAAAGTACAGTGAAGATGAGTAAAGCGAAGGTATTCTGCGTTTTGTGCACTCGCCGCTTTTGCAGAGCTCGCTCAGTTTCTCCTGGTAGCAGGAGAGGACCTGGCTGCACAGCTCCTGAGTTGTTTCGGTCACCACGCGGCTGAACGAGGCTAGCTGGTCCGAGAGCCGGATGTACACAGCAGGCAGAGACAAGTCGACCTCTCCCTTCGTCCACCGTGAGTACTCCTGGAAGAACAGAGGCAGAGATATCCGCCACTTTTAAGCGGTGTCGGGGCAAGATATGAACCCAGGCTGAGGGTAAGTGGAGGTGGTTAGGGTTGTGGTTTATCTTGTCTGAAATCGAACCACGGCCCATGTTGAGGGCTGAGTCTGTGTCTCTGCTCGAATGTGACCGTAACTATAACAGCTCACGATGATGCGCTTCTCTTTTTTTGTGATGTAACTGATTCTCACTGGACCGGCACTAATACCCCCCCCCACCATCAAATGACGTGACTGAATGACGTTTCCTCAGGTATGCTCACTTTGTGTACACTGTCAACAGCCCAAAATGCAAAATAAACCCCGACTCACGGAATGTTCTGTACTAACACCCGGGCATCGGATGTGACATTTGAGTCAGTCAGGTTGGCACTCAGAGGATTAAATTGTGTTTTAAACCTGCTTTTACTAGTAAAAACAGACAGACAGACAGACAGACAGACAGACAGATAGAGACAGACAGGCAGATAGCCAGGCAGACAGATAGACAGACAGATAGATAGAGACAGACAGGCAGACAGATAGACACACAGATAGATAGAGACAGACAGGCAGACAGATAGACAGACAGATAGATAGATAGACACACAGACAGACAGGCAGATAGCCAGATAGCCAGATATATAGACAGACAGACAGATAGACAAACAGATAGATAGATAGATAGATAGATAGATAGATAGATAGATAGATAGATAGATAGATAGATAGATAGATAGATAGATAGATAGATAGATAGATAGAGACAGGCAGATAGCCATATAGACAGACAGACAGACAGACAGACAGACAGACAGATAGATAGATAGATAGATAGATAGATAGATAGACAGACAGACAGACAGACAGACAGACAGACAGACAGACAGACAGACAGACAGACAGATAGATAGATAGATAGATAGATAGATAGATAGATAGATAGATACTATGGAAGGACAGATGGACTGACCGACAGAGATGGATGGGTTTTTTTTTCACCTGCAGGAAATCCACATCAGCCTTGTTCCTTGACAGTTTGTCGATTCGAGACAATGTTTTTTTCATCTCTGCCTGCCTCTGCTCCAGATGTGCCTGGATGCCCTCCGCCTGTCTGAGAGCCTGTTTTTGCTCGGCCTCCAGCAGCTCGGCCGCCCCGCCTCTGGCCTCCTCCACAGTTTTCTGCAGCCTGGCGAACTGCTGCTCCATCACAACACAAACACTCTCCACAGCGCTCTGGAGCGGTGCAGAGGGTGGATGAAGTCGAAGGTGGAATAAGTCAAAATGCAAAAATAACATTGGAGTCTACCGTGGCCGTAAAAAAAAGGGACTCACTCACGGAGCAAAACATTTTTATGATCTGTGGCAAAAGTCTTACTCAGTCCCCTGTAATTCGATTAACTTGTAAAACAATAAAATAACATAGAAGTTCAAGTTGGGGGCTACTTTTTTACAGCCACCATATTATTGTTAGGCCTTTATAGTCATTCACAACAGTGTCGCTGGATAATCACATCATATATTTGCCCGTGTGGTTTACCTTAACCAGTGAAACGTTGCTCTGTAGCTTGTCGATCGCCGTCCCGGCTGCGGAGATGCCGTGAGTGATCCCCTCCTGCTTCTTCTGCAGCTCCGCCTGCATGCAGCTAAACTTAAGCATGTGTGCCAGATACCAAACCACACACTTAAACAAGACCAGATGCTGTTTAGAGGGTTGCTAACATGCCTGGCACAAATATTTTGAGTTCTATCTTTTCAAATATTTGCACGGGGACAAATTCCTTAAAGCACCGACATCGGTCCAAAGAACCAAAAGTCAAAACGGTGTACCATGAGGATGAACACTAGGGTCAAGCGAGTCAAATGAGGTCTTGCAAATTCTGTTTTATCTTAGACGTGAGTCTTTAGATGCGATGGAAAGGAAATCCACATCCTTCGGGATAGATTCAGTGTTAACTGAACTTTATACCGTGTATGAAACGGTGTGTGTGTGTGTGTGTGTGTGTGTGTGTGAGATCAAGACCTGGATCTGTTTGCGTGCCTCCCCGAGAGACGCGGTGGCGTGCCCCTCGTGCTCTTGGCTCCCGCAGTCCCGGCAGACGCACAATCTGTCCGTCATACAGAAGAGCTCCAGGGGAAGCCGGTGGACCTCGCAGCTGTGACACTCGATGTCATGGAGGGGCTCCACCAGCCGATGGTTCTGAAATTTGGCCTTCTCCAGGTGGGGTCTGAGATGGACTTGGCAGTAAGACACTAGGCAGGTCAGGCAGGATTTTAAGGCCTTGCTGGGGTCGTCGATGCAGGAGTCACACAGGACGTCGTCCGGGAGCTGGTCTTCACTGTCCCCGGATGTACCTGTGGCATCAGCATCCTTCGGCGCGTCATCTGCGTTTGAGGTGTCCTGCTTCTCAGTGGGCGGCGGACTTCCACCTTCCTCATCCTCCTGGCCGCGTGCCCTGGGAGTCTCCATGTCTGAGGCGCTATGTGCGGCGTTGGCTGTCGGGTCAGAGTGGTCTTTGCCCCTTGGATTGGCCCCGTACTCGCAGCCGGGGTGCGAAACGATGGCTCTCTGTGCTACGCCGTCCTTGTAGTCTACTCCGCTCTGCATGCAGACGCTGCTCCAGCCTGCCCTGATCAAGATCCGAGGGCCCCTTGTGACTACACAAGGAAAGAATTGAGAACCACGCCTAAGGACTTTCTTTGGGTCGGCCGCACAGATCCCTCTCCTATTTCAACCCCTCCCGTTTTCCTCTCCCCCCCCCCCTCTGTGTGTCCAAACCCACTAAGCTAAAAACGCAACCGGACCAGATTAAACAGATGACGGAAGGAAATGACGGATCCATTACAGGCCAGCTAGCGAGGGGAGGGGAGGGGAGGGGTGGGGTGGGTAAATTAAATTAAATACAGTAACTATGAAATATGGTAGGTTTTCCCAGTTTTCCGCTGTCTTTTTTCTTTCTCTCCCTTTCACTTTGGAGCTTTACGTCACAAGGAGAGTTTAACCAGGGCTGAATTCAAATCATAAAATAGATTACAGGGGACGAAACGTGCGTCTTTCCGGCGCACCGTCTCTCCCATAACCCAAACGACCGGGGAAAGCTCGAGGTTGCTGGCTGACTGAAAACGCTGCGTCGTGGGGGAGCCTGTCAGTGTTTCCTACTGATAACAGAATCTAGTGGAATGAACTTCTCGGGAGTCATGACGATTTCACACATACCGGCATTTTTCGACCACTTCCTGAACTCGTGCCAGGCGCCACACATTGTCCCACCAGCGAGGCCTTCTGTTTTGTGTGCGGCGGCTTAGCAATAGTTGATACCAGGCAAAGATGTCAAAACAAGTGGTTTACTCTTTTGTACACACAAGATACTTGGGAGAAAAGGGGGAAATGTAAATAGGAAAGTTGACTTTGTGGCTCGATAGGGAGTCTCTGCAAACAGTCAGTGACCCCGTGTAATTTTCACTGATCCGTAGTCGTGAAGCCACGCTTATGTAAGAGCTGTAAGAGTCAGGAATGTACATAATAGTCAAATCATGTTTTATCAAGACCGGTGGGTTTGTTTCTTTGTGTGAAATTCAGTTAGAAATTTGGTACATAAATGAAATTATGTTACTTTATAGTACCACGGTCTCAGTGATCCAGTCTCCCTCTTTCCCCACAGGAGAGGGAACATTTGCTGTCCTAGTAAAGTCATGTATAGCATAATTTCAAGAACTTTTATTGAGCAAAAAGTTCCACTTGAAAATGTTTTCATGTAAAAATTGTCTTTGTGAAAATGAAACATCCAGCAGTGACATCTTTCCTGTTCAAATGTATCTGGTGAACCAACGGTGAGAAAGCTAATATCGACAATAGAGACACCGTTATGGGCAACATAATAACATAATGATGTCATATACATGATATCTATCTCACCTGATAATGTAACATGCTATGTATCAAAGAACCTTGAATCGGTTCATCTGGACACAACTGTGTCCAGATGAACCGATTCAACGTTCTTTGATCTTCTTCCCTGGATTGCTGAGCATACATAAAGACGACATTCTATGTAGCCTATGAGGCAAAGTCTTTAAAGACAATGTGTTAAACACACTGCACAATGCTAGTTTCTTTGAAGTCGAAAGAATGTTCAAGATATTCACTCGACTCTGCAAAAATACTGACCTGCTTTTTTTTTTTTTTTGTGGGCCAAACTTGCTTTGACCTGGCTTACTGTATGTAAACATGTAAAAGATATGAAATACTTTTAATGCACATCAGCTGAAGCATTCGGGGGGAAAAAAAACCCATTTCGCTAAAATCACGGAAAGTTGAATCGGTTCGTCTGGACGTTTCATCACCCATCTCGAGTGACCTCTCCCGTCTGACTGCAGGTATCTCCACCCTGATAAACAATAGTGGCATAACGACGCTGCCCATCTTTCGGCGCAGGCTGAAAACTCACCTCTTTAAGAACTACTACCCTGTTACTTGTTCTTAGCACTTATTGTATTCACTCATTAAAAAAAAAAAAAATCTTTCTTGCACTTTTACTTTAGCACTGGTTTTACTCTTAGATGCTTGTTTAGATGCACTTATGACCTCTGATGACTAGTAGTTCTCCTGATTTCCTACGTTAAATGCACTTATTGTAAATGGCTTTGGATAAAAGCGTCGGCTAAATGACTGTAATGTAATAACGACCGAAAACAACAATTGGTTTCATATGCAAACTGCCGTGACCATTAACTGGAGTTATAATGGCCATGTGTACTATTCACATAGGGTTGGGGAATGGTTGCAATCACAGCATTGTAAGATGGTGACCGATGTACTCTTACCCCCCCCCCCCCAGCTCAGGGATGGTTGATGGAACCGAGGGGGGAGGGATCTATGTAAAGAGGGGACAACCATCCCTGAACTGGGGGGGGTGGGTAAGAGTACATCGGTCACCAGTACACGTGGCCATTATAACTCCAGTTAATGGTCACGGCAGTTTGCATATGAAACCAATCGTTGGTGTCGGTCGTTATGCCGCTGTATTATTTATAAGGGTGGGGATACCTGCAGCCAGTTGAGACTGAAGAGTGATGAACCATTTCTCTCAATAAACCTTGTGTCCAGACGAACTGATTCAACTTCCTGTGACTCCCTCACCTGGATTATTGAGCATGCATCAAGACGTCTTGCTAAAACTTTTTTTTGTTTGTTTTACAGAAGGCAGTGTTGATTGAGTTAATGAACAAATTATTTTGAAAATAATGTCAAAAACATCTATTATAAAATGCATTTAAACAAATGTACAGGCACGAGTGACACAGGCACAGACAATGGTAAAACCTACCCCACAGGGGCAAACTCTGAGGCCTGTTTGGTGAACACAGACCCCTGAAAACAACTCTCTATTGATTATGCCACGTGACATCCAACGACGCTGCGTCTCAACGGCAGCTATTCGGTTTGTTCATTCATGCACTGTAGTGAATTCCTGTAACTCGGCGAGGCTATGATGTAGACAGTCTTTTAGACGCGTCTTCAGTGCCGAGTTGTACGAGGCAAAATTCCTGCTCCAAATTCCTCTCAGGCCCATCTCTTCTCGTTTTGAATATTTGTCTTGACCATTTCCCCTCTGCCTGGCTTACAACGGAGTAGCTAACTAAATCACAAAGTCCTCTTTGTCCATACATGACATGCTCGCCGCCATACTCCATGGACCTTTGAGCGAGACTGAGCGCTACATGGCAGGAGGGCCGTCTACAGGAAGTCGTTTATCTGTTGAATAAAATGGAAAGCATGGAGTAAGAGTTTCGGATCACCGTCATTAGTAGGAGAGGAGGCTCATGTGAATGCTGTGCAGGACAGCAAGAAAAAAGGAAACTTCGGGTTTATTACAAAGAGTTAAACAAGTATACCTGTGTTTTTTTCTCTTTCGCTTTAAATCTGATCACATGTAAAGTGCATCACATTGTATTCTGATACAGGAAGTGGGTTTTACCTCCAAAAGACCAACAGGGAGATTCATCATTAAAAAGACCAACTGCAAAACACTATCGCGCTCAACTCACAGTTCTGTGTCTTCGATGCAGTCTGGGTCCTCAATGGTTTCCAGACGTCTCTGACAGGCATCTAAGATCTTCTTTCGGGGCCCTAGGGGGATATGGATGCTCTTGAGGTCCTGGTCCGAGCACAACAGCAGGGCTTGGAGGTCTATCCTCTCCCTCTTGAAAATGGAGATGAACTCGCCCATGCTCTGGGTGGCCAGGAAGACCTCCAGGGGGCTCGTCTCAAGCTCGTCGTCGTCGTCCAGCCCTAACTCCACCTCGTCCCACGGCAGCTCCTGCACGTTCCTCTCCTGCAGGCTGTGGGCGCTGCCGAGGCTATCTTCATCCAGGCTCGGAGAGCGCTGGAGCCTGCTGCGTAAGCGCACAGTCTCCCCCGTCCGGTCGGTTCCCGCCGAGCCTGCTTCATTGTGCTCACCAAGGCCAAACATCCCACCGCTGACATAGTTCCTCCTGAACACCATGGCGCCCAGGCCGGGCCGGTTGAAGAGGGAGTCATGGCCCGAGTCGGTGCTTATCTCAGAGTAGTCCACGTCCGCCCCGTGGAGGTCTGGCTCACTGATGGCACGTGAGATGGTGTCGTCGTTGTCCCCAGGGAACATGTCGCGGATATTGCGGCGGCCACGGTCCTTCGGGTTGATGTAAGTGCCCTGTTTGACAAACATGACGTCATTGCCCAGCTGGAGGCCAGAAAGGGAGCGGACGCTCTTTCTTCCATCCTCGTAGATCTTGAAGGTGCCGTCGCCTTGTTTCCTCTTTTCCAACTTCCTCTGGATCTTTGTCTTCCCCCGGTTTGTGGCATGGAGGGTAGCCTTTACAAAGAGAAATAACACAGTCATGAGTCATGGGCAAGTCATATATATAAAAAAAAAAACCCCATTAGGTTTTATAAGAACTTGTTTGTGGAAAGAGAGCAACCTGAGAGTATGGCACACTGACGGTGGCTGCGTTGAAGCTGCGCAGCTTGCGGCTCACGGAGCTGCTGGTGTAACTGGAAAAGCTCATGGCGTCCGAGACGGACGCCTCGGACGACTCCTTCTGGAACTTGCGCTCCATACGTTTACGGTGCTTCCTCTGCAGCTTCACGCACTCGTTAATCCGCCGCTCGGCTTCACGAAACGCCCGGTCCTTCAGCTTGCTGACGAACTTGGGGTTGAGGGCTGTCTGCTTGGCAGCGATGGAGTCCAGGTAGCGGACGCAGTCCATGTGGTTCTTTGTGGCGGCCATGTCCAACGGTGTGTGATAGTCGTTGTCCAGGCACCAGATGTTGGCACCGAAAGACACCAGGAAGGACAAACAGTTGTGGTGTCCATTGGCAGCTGCCAGGTGGAGGGGCGTGTTTCCCCATATGTCACACTTGTCAGGATTTCCCCTGTGTTTAAAAGAGAAGTTAAATACCTCTTTTAGAGCCAGACGTTTAACGAGGAACAGAGCAATCAAGATGGCCTGAAGATCTCAGTTCAGGCTGTCATAGAGCCATTTTTTTTTTTTTAGTGGTGGCTTTTTTCTTCCTTTTTCTCCCCAATTGTACCCGGCCAATTACCCCACTCTTCCCAGCCATCCCAGTCACTGCTCCACCCCCCTCTGCTGATCTGGGGAGGGCTGCAGACTACCACATGCCTCTTCCCATACATGTGGAGTCGCCAGCCGCTTCTTTTCACCTGACAGTGAGGAGTTTCACCAGGGGGATGTAGCGCGTGGGAAGATCACGCTATTCCCCCCAGTCCCCCCCGGAACAGGCGCCCTGACCAACCAGAGGAGGTGCTAGTGCAGCGACCAGGACACATACCCACATCCGGCTTCCCACCCGCAGACACAGCCAATCGCATCTGTAGGGACGCCCGACCAAGCCGGAGGAAACACGGGGATTCGAACCAGTGATCCCCCGTGTTGGTAGGCAACGGAATAGACCGCTACGCTACCCGGACACCCGGACACCCTAACCTGCAGAGTTTTTTGATAAAGAATAAGTTAGCTTCAAATCTCAATTCAGGCTGCCATAGATTTTAAAACAGTACTCTACATTTACACAGACAAATGTCACGGCCCGGAAAGCGCAGTGTTAGCCAGCTGCAGTGTGAGTGGATTAAACATGACATGCATTTTTTTCTCTTCTTTCTAGATGCCCCTAAATATAGCAATCCACTTGTGTGTGTAAGCCCATGATTTTTTTATGAGATTTTCAGTACTGACCTGTCATCCATGGGTTGTTCACGGGGCCTTTGTTAATTATTTAGAGCCTACGCATTGCAACGCCTTTATGAATCAGTAAAAAAAAAAGAAGAAAAGACCGTCGGTTTCCCACGGCTCCAAGCTAACCCCAAACCATTTCAACCGGCTGACCGATGACAATGAAATTGACCACGCTCTCCGTGGGGAACTTAACATCGGCGAGCGGCGTATCCCTGATAAATTCGTTTGCCACCGGTCAACAACTCATGACCTCATCATTACCTCTTCTCGTGCGATGCTGTTGCTGTTGATCTGTAACATGACCACGGGCTTGCCAGCACTGCCGCTACTCTACGGGTATCCAGTTTCAGGGGAGGCCAGGTAGGTTGCGCCTGACTCAGAAGCAGGGCCATGCATAACTTCTGATGTCACGGTAAATTCCTTAGTTTACGGCACAATTCAACTTCAACACGCGGTGAACAAAAATATCTTGCCCCCCCATTGCATTATAGTAGATACACCACTCTAGAATGGCTGGTCTAGAATGACTGGTTTATTTTCTGGTGAATGTTTGATAATGCATTGTTTCATTTTCTACTAACAGTGGAGACTGTTCATTGGGACAAGAGAACAGACCTGCAAATGTATGCTCATATCCAATTTTCAATTTGCACTGGGGCTCCAACTTCAAAATATATATATATATATATTTATATATATATTAGCATTTACTGAGTGATAATTCACTGGTTGAGTGGCATATTCACGTTTTTAACCAGTTGTGACCCCTACAGTACATTGACCCTCTAATGGAGCTACACACAGACTGTTTAACATTTGATGAGCTGCAGGTGGAGCCATTGCAGAAGCCCTAGATATATTTATGGACAGGGTTTCACAGGAATGTGTGGCCAGACCTGCAAGACCTGACAAACCTGACCAGGTCAACAATTAGAGTGCTTTCACCTGCAGACCATGATTTCAACCCCTGCACCTTTTCGACTGGGCAGGGTTGGGTCCAAACAGCTGCTGCTGTTCAGAGGGTGCAGCGGACAGATGAATGTCCAGCGAACAGACACAGTCTGCTACAGTTCTACAGGGATGAAGTCATGTTTCGGGGGATATGCGAGGCACTTGGCAAACAGCCCAGGTAGCCATTACCCCAGCATGAAATAGAGAATAACAGTTTTTTGACCCGGATTCTGCAATATCCATTTCTCAGCCGAGCACTTGAATTTATCCTTTAGCTGTGTCCTATTTCATGCCTATCCTTGTAAAAACGCTGATCACCCAAAACATGTTTACTAGGGTTAATACTGCCGTCTGTGCCCCTTGACCGAGGCATGGCAAGACGAGCTGGAGTTGGTCGCCGGGTGCTGCACGGCGGCTGCCCACTGCTCCTAGCTACACAAATGCCGAGTATCTCAAAATCAAAATCAAATAAAAAAAAAATCCTCATAGTAACAGACCTCACGTATCCCTTCTCTTGTTCTTTTTTAGGTCGTGTGCCGTTTCTTCTTACGTTTCAGTGACAGTTTGATGTAACTATGTGCAAAATGCAATATATCTGCCAAGCACAACACGGTATTGCGCGGTCCTTGTAAAGTTGTCAAGCTGCATTCAAGTTGCCCTCGTTATTTCCCTGGGTCTCACGGGGGCTTTCGCATCTGTGAAGCATTATGGTATTCTGTTAAGGTCTAATTTTAGCTCCAAATGTCGGTCAGGTCCCATTATTGAGGCCTGTTTAATGTTGTTCCTTATCAAGAAACAAGACTTCCTGTGCCTTTGACAAGTCAGATAGGTTTAATGGCTTGTTTGCACTTCTCTGCACCATGTGAAATGCTGCATGCATGATCTGAAGCTATATTAATACACAGCACTGGCTATACGACCATAGATGATCCAGTGCCAGGGGATCGGAGGACATGGACAACGTGGGTGTCTCCTTCATATGCTCCCTCATTGGGTATTGCACTTTGGGACCAATTTGTTCTGCATGCCACAGAGAAGCGTTGGCAGGAATGAACATGGTTGCACACACTGATCATTACATTGCATCACTGTTGTAGCCAATCTTTTATCAATTAAGCCGACTGATTCATAATGGGCCCATTTTTCCGGCTGGCAAGCAAACCAGGTCAGCCAGAAGAGAAGAGAAACGGCCTTTTGTGTTTTTCCTCTTTCCAACTGTCCCTGCACATCAGAGTTTTGCACACATCGCTGCAGTTTAGTCCACGGAATTTCCTATTAAACGTACTCCATCTTACCATATAGACAATATCTATTTTCAGCCTTAGAGAAATAAAAGCATGAAAATTATGATGAGACAAATAGGACCTACTGTTGAAAACAACCGTCAGTGTTGGAAAAAAAATAATCTTAGACCTTAGTTCGGATTGTTGCAGGAGAATATTTTGACACGGTATTTGACAGCTTCTGTCATTTAGCACGCCAGAGGTAAAAGTGAAACGGTGCTGATGCCTGGTAATGATGGTGTGTTTTCCACTTTCTTTCCCAGATAGCATCCGGATGTGGGCCACTTCACTTCGGGCAACTGACGGCCTTCGTCTGGCCCTGATAAAATGGATGTGAGCCTGAAGTGGCCCGCATGTATTATAGCAAATATGGCCCAAATATGCCAAATCAAATGTGGGCCTTTTTTGGCATGTTGCTCTGGGCAACATGTGATCTGGATGTGACCCTGAAGTGGCCCGTGTGGTAAATGGTGAATATGGCCCAAATGTCACAAAACAAATATGGGCCACCTTTGGCAAATATGTGGCACATACGGCATTGCTATGGCTTGGTTCTGGCCCAGATCTGGCAAACGGGAGCGGACCGCCCAAGTGCCACCATTCCGCGCGGTATGTGGTCCGGATGAAGTGTCGGGTGTGGGACGGGTCCGGGCCACAGCAATTTTGCTATCTGGGTTTGCTGTGTCCTTTTCTTTGTCATTCGTTTATGTTATAGTGTGGGCGTGTAGGCCGGATCTGCATAAGACCAACTCAGACCAAAATGCTGAACCTGCAGACTAATCAGCAACGATAGCTTGGTTGATAAGTATACATGTCAATTGGTAAAATGGAGGCGAGGGCCCCGTTTAGGCAAAAACAATCACTTGATTGGGTGAAAACGTTTCGCCGTTCAGACATAATTACATCCTCTCCCCACATTATTGTCAGATATTACGAAGCCTTCGTTAAAACGTGGACTACAAAGATCATTTCTGCAAATCCGGGGAAGGGCGGCTGTAGAGAAAGAGGAAAAACAAGACTTCAAAAAAAAAACAGAACATGTTTGTCAGAATTATTTCTCTTCCCCTTAAAGACAGGCTTTCACAGATAACGACCAGGCTTGGCTGCAGAGTTTGCTGCATGTGCATGGACGTATGTGTACGCAAGGAACCGTCTGCTCAGCGGATGTGGTTCTGCAGGTGGTCTAGGACGCCTACATCCCGACAAGCACAGCCGCATCATCTCAAATGACACGTTGAGCCAGAGGATCCTGTAGGTCTGCATGCTGAGCCAGGTTCGTACGACACAGGACATTTATACTCCGGTCTGCAACGAGCGTGACTTCGTCGCCTACGCACACGCGAGCTCGTCAGCTCACAACACACGGAAGTGGCTGGAGACACGTTTCAAATACGCGTGCTGGAAACTGCACACGTCTGATTCCGGTGCGTGTTTGACATGTCGGGGTGCATGACCTGGCACTGGTTTTACTGTTGGCTGACATCGGCTGCACTCGATCGCCTGCTTTGTATGCGCGCTATGAGTGATTCACTCCCCCTGGCTTAACGTATATATACACACATATACACACATATACATATATATATATACATACCCCCTGCCCACGATGAGCCGCAGAGCATCCAGGTTGCCGTGATAGGCGGCCCACAGAGTCGGCGTCATGCCATCCTCGTCCGGCGCGTTCAGGTCTTTCCTCGTCGCCTCCTTCAGCAGGTCCAGGTAGCCGTCCCGGGCCGCCTTGTGGTACCTGTCATCCATGGTGCTGAGTTAGTAGACCGTCTCCGCCATTCCGTTCGACCGTGCTCCTCATCGTCCGTCAAACGTCGCGGCCACCGGGACCGGCCGAGGAGCGTTCCGCCATGGTGTCTACGGCCTCTCCCGTATCCCGGGTAGAGGCAGGGGGCGTCGGTGTCCCGGGACACCCAAGACGCCCACCGCAGGGTAAACACTGCTCCCAGTGGCCGGTGTGGTCCAGCTCAGACTGCCGCTCCGCCGCGGAGGCTCCGCTTCTGCGCTTCGCAGACGGCGCAGTTAAACGAGAGAGACCTTACGCGGTCCTCCGAGTCTGCGTCCGGACCCAGCGAGCCGTTTGGGTGGGTGGGTGTTTTTGCCGGGGCAAATCCCCCAACACAGTAATCCAAAAACTCAAACGCCCACACTATACGGTTCAGCTGAATTGCAGAGCACTCCGTTATAATAAACTTTTGCTCCATTAAAGGGGGAGGGGGGGGTGTCAGAGTTCCTTCAGGGGTGATTAGCCCCCCCCTCCCCCTCCCCCCAGACCTCTCCATACTCTATTCTGAAAGCTTGGTTCCTACAAGCAGACATTCTGACGCGTTGCATAGCGACATGCATGGACGGAGGCACGATAGGATGTGGGCGTAGTAACGACGTTTTATCCACCTTGCAGGAGTCGCTAGAGGGAACCGCCATGCCTACGTACAAGAGACCCTTCAACCCATATTTCAATCTTCTACCAATGGGTAGCTATCGCCTGGCGGCCTGGAAAAAAAGGCCTGCTTTTGGCAGAAGTCTTGTGTCCTCTGCCATAGTGGCTTTAAATAAAGTACCTTGGTGCATGTCCTTTTTCATCTGCGTGTACCCATCCATCCATCCATCCATCCATCCATCCATCCATCCATCCATCCATTCATCCATCCATCCATCCATTATCTGAACCACTTATCCTGCTCTCAGGGATGCGGGAGCCTATTCCAGCAGTCCTTGGGTGGCGGGCGGGGAGACACCCTGGACAGGCTGCCAGGCCATCACAGGGCACACACACACACACACACACACACACACACACACACACACACACACACACACACACACACACACACCTAGGGACAATTTAGTACAGCTGATCCACCTGACCTACATGTCTTTGGACTGTGGGAGGAAACCGGAGCCCCCGGAGGAAACCCACGCAGACACGGGGAGAACATGCAAACTCCACACAGAGGACGACCCGGGATGACCTACCAAGGTTGGACGACCCCTGGGCTCGAACCCAGGACCCTCTTGCTGTGAGGCGACCGCGCTAACCGCTGCGCCGCCGTGCCCACCCCATGTCCCATTAAATGTCATGCCAATGTCATGGCATATTGTAGTATGTAAATGACGTGTCTAACCATACGGTCATATAAAGCTAATATATGCAAGTATATGAACCTGAACTTGTTTTCCAAAGGAATGAGGGATGAACTTGCATTTAAATGTTCTGGGGTGAACATCGTTCCAAACGTCGAAGAAGGCTGAATCAGTTCATCTGGACACAACGTTGATTGACAGGTACGTTTCATCGCTCATCTAAGTGACTTCTTCAGACTGAAGAGGTCACTTGGATTTTCTAACCTGGATTATTGAGCATGCATAAAGACATTCTAAACATCGCATCTCAGTTGCTTTCAAACCCCAAAACACGCCGTGCTAGAAATGGGTCCCCCCCCAAGCATCGGGTCCCCCGGCACAAACAGAAGCAATATAGTGTACGCTGATCGGTGCCAGGAGGATTTTCGTGACTTGTACATCGGGGAAAATAAAGAGACGCTGGCCAAGAGGATGGCACAACACGTCAGGCCAGGGCTCCGCAGTCTACACCCATCTCCAGGCCAGTGGCCACTCTTTCAAGGATGAGGATGTGCACATCCTTGATAGGTAGAAACGCTGGTTTGAATGGGGGGGTCAAAAAGGCCATCTATGTGAGGAGGGAACGACCATCCCTGAACTGGGGGGGGGGGGCACTAAGAGTACATCTGTCACCTAGCATCTTACAATGCTGTGATTGAAAACGTTCCTAAATCCTCGGTGAATAGTACACATGGCCATTGTAAATCCACTTCATGGTCACGCCTATTTGCTTATCAAATTGTTGTTTTTATTCGTTATGCAACTGTATCGTTTATAAGGGTGGGGACACCTGCAGTCAGTTCAAACAGAAGAAGTCACTTACAGAGCATCCGGAAAGTATTCATGCCCCTTCACTTTCCCCACATTTTGTTATGTTACAGCCTTATTCCAAAATGGATTAAATTCCTTTTTTTTCCTCATCAATCTACACACAATACCCCATAATGACAAAGCGAAAAAGGTTTTGTAGAAATTTTTGCAAATTTATTAAAAATAAAAAACTGAAATATTGCATGTACATAAGTATTCACACCCTTTACTCAGTACTTGGTTGAGGCACCCTTGGCAGCGATTACAGCCTCAAGTCTTCTTGGGTATGAAGCTACAAGCTTGGCACACCTATATTTGGGGTATTTCTCCCATTCTTCTCTGCAGATCCTCTCGAGCTCTGTAAGGTTAGATGGGGAGCGTCGCTGCACAGCTATTTTCAGGTCTTTCCAGATATGTTCAATGGGGCTCAAGTCTGCGCCACTCAAGGACATTCACAGACTTGTCCCGAAGCCACTCCTTCATTGTCTTGGCTGTGTGCTTAGGGTCGTTGTCGTGTTGAAAGGTAAACCTTTGCCCCAGTCTGAGGTCCTGAGCACTCTGGAGCAGGTTTTCATCAAGGATCTCTCTGTACTTTGCTCCATTCATCTTTCCCTCGATCCTGACTAGTCTCCCAGTTCCTGCCGCTGAAAAACATCCCCACAGCATGATGCTGCCACCACCATGCTTCACTGTAGGGATGGTATTAGCAAGGTGATGAGAGGTGCCTGGTTTCCTCCAGACGTGACATTTGGCATTCAGGCCAAAGAGTTCCATCTTGGTTTCATCAGACCAGAGAATCTTGTTTCTCATGGTCTGAGAGTCCTTTAGGTGCTTTCTGGCAAACTCCAAGCGGGCTGTCATGTGCCTTTTACTGAGCAGAGGCTTCCGTCTGGCCACTCTACCATAAAGGCCTGATTGGTGGAGTGCTGCAGAGATGGTTGTCCTTCTGGAAGGTTCTCCCATCTCCACAGAGGAACGCTGGAGCTCTGTCAGAGTGACCATCGGGTTCTTGGTCACCTCCCTGACCAAGGCCCTTCTCCCCCGATTGCTCAGTTTTGCTGGACAGCCAGCTCTAGGAAGAGTCCTGGTGGATCCAAACTTCTTCCATTTACGAATGATGGAGACCACTGTGCTCTTCGGGACCTTCAAAGCTGTAGACAGTTTTTTGTACCCTTCCCCAGATCTGTGCCTCGATACAATCCTGTCTCGGAGGTCCACAGACAATTCCTTTGACTTCATGGCTTGGTTTCTGCTCTGACATGCACTGTCAACAGTGGGACCTTATATAGACAGGTGTGTGCCTTTCCAAATCATGTCCAATCAATTGAATTTACTACAGGTGGACTCCAATCAAGATGTAGAAACATCTCAAGGATGATCAGTGGAAACAGGATGAACCTGAGCTCAATTTTGAGTGTCATAGCAAAGGGTGTGAATACTTATGTACATGCAATATTTCAGTTTTTTATTTTTAAGAAATTTGCAAAAATTTCTACAAAACCTTTTTCACTTTGTCATTATGGGGTATTGTATGTAGATTGATGAGAAAAAAAATTGACTTTAATCCATTTTGGAATAAGGCTGTAACATAACAAAATGTGGGGAAAGTGAAGGGGTGTGAATACTTTCTGGATGCACTGTAGATGAGTGATGAAACGCTTCTCCCAATAAAGGTTGTATCCAGGTGAACTGATTCACCTTCTATCTATCTATCTATCTATCTATCTATCTATCTATCTATCTATCTATCTATCTATCTATCTATCTATCTATCTATCTATCTATCTATCTATCTATCTATCTATCTATCTATCTATCTATCTATCTATCTATCTATCTATCTATCTATCGTGGCGTGCAAAAGTATTCATACCCCTTGAACTTTTCCACATTTTGTCACGTTTCGACCACAAACATAAATATATTTTTATTGGAATTTTATGTGAAAGACCAACACAAAGTGGCACACAATTGTGAAGTACAAAGAAAATTATACATGATTTAAAAAATTTTTTACAAATAAAAAACTGAAAAGTGCGGTGTACAAAAGTATTCAGCCCCCCTGAGTCAATACTTTGTGGAACCGCCTTTTGCTGCAACTACAGCTGCAAGTCTTTTGGGGTATGTCTCTACCAGCTTTGCACATCTAGAGACTGAAATTTTTGCCAATTCTTCTTTGCAAAACAGCTCAAGCTCAGTCAGATTAGATGGAGAGCGTTTGTGACCGGCAGTTTTCAGATCTTGCCACAGATTCTCAATTGGATTTAGGTCTGGGCTTTGACTGGGCCATTCTAACACATGAATATGTTTTGTTTTAAACCACTCCATTGTAGCCCTGGCTTTATGTTTAGGGTCGTTGTCCTGCTGGAAGGTGAACCTCTGCCCCAGTCTCAAGTCTTATGCAGACTCCAACAGGTTTTCTTCCAAGATTGCCCTGTATTTGGCTCCATCCTTCTTCCCATCAACTCTGACCATCTTCCCTGTCCCTGCTGAAGAGAAGCACCCCCAGAGCATGATGCTGCCACCACCATGTTTGACAGTGGGGATGATGGTGTGTTCAGAGTGATGTGCAGTGTTAGTTTTCCGCCACACATAACGTTTTGCGTTTAGGCCAAAAAGTTCAATTTTGGCACCTTCTTCCACATGTTCGCTGTGTCCCCCACATGGCTTCTGGCAAACGGCAAACAGGTCTTCTTATGGTTTTCTTTTAACAATGGCTTTCTTCTTGCCACTCTTCCATAAAGGCCAGATTTGTGCAGTGCAGGACCAATAGTTGTGCTGTGGACAGATTCCCCCACCTGAGCTGTGGATCTCTGCAGTTCGTCCAGAGTCACCATGGGCCTCTTGGCTGCATCTCTGATCAGTGCTCTCCTTGTTTGGCCTGTAAGTTGAGGTGGACGGCCGTGTCTTGGTAGGTTTGCAGTTGTGCCTTACTCTTTCCATTTCTGGATGATGGATTGAACAGTGCTCCGTGAGATGTTCAAAGCCTGGGAAATCTTTTTATAGCCTAACCCTGCTTTAAACTTCTCCACAACTTTATCCCTAACCTGTCTGGTGTGTTCCTTGGACTTCATGATGCTGTTTGCTCCCCAATATTCTCTTAACAAACCTCTGACGCCATCACAGAACAGCTGTATTTGTACTGAGATTAGATTAAACACAGGTTGACTCTCTTTAGTCATTAGGTCAACATTTGATCATTCAGCAATCATCAGGCAACTTCTGAAGGCAATTGGTTGCACTCAGAGAAAAGGGGGCTGAATACTTTTGCACACCGCACTTTTCAGTTTTTTATTTGTATAAAATTTTTTAAATCATGTATAATTTTCTTTGTACTTAACAATTGTGTACCACTTTGTGTTGGTCTTTCACATAAAATTCCAATAAAATATATTTATGTTTGTGGTCGTAATGTGACAAAATGTGGAAAAGTTCAAGGGGTATGAATACTTTTGCAAGCCACTGTATCTATCTATCTAGTATCTATCTATCTAACTATCCATCTATCTATCTATCTATCTATCTATCTATCTATCTATCTATCTATCTATCTATCTATCTATCTATCTATCTATCTATCTATCTATCTATCTATCTATCTATCTATCTATCTATCTATCTATCTATCTATCTATCTATCTATCTAACTTTTATAGTTTTTGAAACAGTTTTTAACACTTTCATTTCTCTTTCAACAAAAGTGAATAATTGTAGCTGAATGTTGAGTCATGAATCTTAACATGAAGGACGTGCTGTGGTATAATCATAGCCAGGCTAGCCATTAGTCAGGGATAAACTCACAGGTCACTCCCTCCTCCAATGCTTTTCCTTATATTTCTAACATTTTTCCGCCATTTTTTATAATTTTTTAATTTTGCCAGCAGGATGCACAATATTGGTAGTCCTGTCTGTGGCTGCAATGAACCTACTGCTAAAGGCAGGAGGAATGCAATGTAGAGGGCCAAAAGCGGATGACGGAATAAGACATCCGGCCTGCAGAGCTTTCATGGATATTACTGTGATGGTCACTTACTGTGACTCAAACAATTGTTTTCCTGGAAGGAACTCTGGGGTACCGGCCAGAGCAAATTGACCTTCCTCCTGCGTGCTGTGGCTGACCTCTTGCCAACCCCATACAATCTAAAGATCTGGGGCAAAGAAGATGACCCATCCTGCAAGCAGTGTGGAGCAACCCTTTGCACCCTGAATCACATCTTGACTGGATATCCCAAAGCTCTAGGAGAAGGCTGATACAGGTGGAGGAAGGACAAGGTCCTTACAGAAATTGGCAAATGGACGGACCCGCAGAGGGTCAAAGCCAATAAACACCAGGCATTACCACAGGAAGTTGTCACTTTCCAAAGGGAAGGAGATAAGGCTCCTTGGGCAAGAACAATTGCCAAGAACCTGTGCTCCATTTTGCATCGGGCCTCTGACTGGGAGAGTCAAGTGGACCTGAAGAAGAGACTTGTCTTTCTGGAAGAGGTGGTAGTAACCTCACTCCGAGCAGACATAGTACTTCTATCCAGGAGCACAAAAAATATCTTAGTAGCCGAACTCACAGTGCCCTGGGAGGACAGGCTAGCCATCTCTCACCAACAAAAGAAAGCCAAGTACCAGGATTTGATTGATGAAGCTCTCATCAAAGGATGGTATGCAACCTTGTTTCCCATCGAAGTTGGCAGCCATGGTTTCCCAGCAACATCAGTGCACTATTTCCTGCAGAGGATGGGTTTGGAACCCAGACAACTGAGGCAAGCTGCTGGTGAGGTCGCCATGGCAGCTGGGACCAGCTCCAGATGGCTGTGGCTGATGAGAGCCTGCAGTTGGAACCCTTCTGCAGGTGAAGGCTAATTTGGTCTTTGCTGCCCCACTCAGGCGTAGTGTACAGGCTAAGGGGAGAAATGCTTGTGACCCTGAGATACCCGCTGAAGATGCAGAAGGGTTCACCATAATGCAAATGCTCTGACCACCCTTCCACCAAGGAAATACCATCAAGAGGAGTAACTTGCAACATCCAAAGTAGCCCCTGCAGTTTCTGCTTGTAGCAAAGCATCTCTGATGTTTATTTCACCTTTCTTCATCTGAATTGAGGGTCTGAGGAAAAAAGGGGTGTTGTATATTATCGTTTCACCACATGAATGGAAACCCCACAGATTATCTTAACAGAATGGCACAGCAGTAACTATTTCCCAAATGCTCCTCAGTTGAATAACCAATTTCTTACCATCAACTGATTTAAATGATATCCATCAGTGATAGGATCTAACATTACAATCCCAACGTCCATCCATTCATGTTCAGGCAGGCGACCCAGAAACAAACCTGCTCGGATTTTGCAAACTGTTTGCACCGGTGAGACAGACACAAGCATAAGGGCTAAATCATTCTGTCAGGACATGTTTACTGCTCATTCTCTATGACCCTGTTTACTGCCACCCAACAGCCCCTGTACTGACTTTCATACCTTCTATGTGCACGATGAAGAAATTGATGTGTGCCGTGTCCTCAAGGTTCTCTGTATCAGTTGAGCTGCCCCCATTTAACAGCAAATGTGGTGGGAGAGTTTGGTTGCCTTTGCTCCCAACCCCACCCTAAGGACATAAATTGGCTAAAGCCAAGATAAGGAATCAAGTTATTTGCCTGTGGTTTTATGCGGTTCTTGCGAAGAGGGCTGGAAATAAGAGAGACATTCTGCCCTGGTGAAACTTGAAGAACAATAGGCATAAATAAATAGAGGCTGGTCTTTTCATGTACATAACCTGGGCCACTTTGCATGAGAAAAGCAGCGTAGGCATCTCTCTGCATGGCAGAAGAATAGCACTCAAGTACTCGAAGTACTGCCTTTAAGCATGGGATCAAATAGATAAGCGAGTTTTGTTTGTTACACCCATTCAGAGTATTTTTCACAAGTTCAGGCTGTGAGGGGCAGCTCTGCTTAGTTCTGCTTGGTTTTACAGAACGAAGACACGCAAACAAGCCACACAGAAGCAAAACACAGTCTCATGAGTACAAATCTGCAAAAAAAAAAAAAAAGATTGGAAAAAGTTGTTTTTTGTTTTTACTAATTCCCATTGTATTCAACTGTGTTGTGGGCATTCATAACATTATTTATTTTGGGTTGCCGTCAAAACTTTTACAAGTCGACTGAATGGCCTTCAAAATGTATTAAGTAAAATCAAAAAAGGTGCTGTTAATCTGGAAAGGAACCGGTTTCTTGTATTTTGGATGGGCCGGAAAAATTGTTTTCCTGGAAAACCCTTTTGAACTTTACATGCATATTTTGTGCAAAACACTCTGTGTGTGGTAATAATATGGTGTTGTTCATAACAGATTTATTGACATTTATGACTCTTTGTACACAAAGTCCCAGGTAAACCACAGCTGTTGTGGATGGATATAAAAGCCACAAAGGCTTGGGGCTGGCCCACAGGATCGCACCATACCAGGTAGGTTTAAAGGCATCCCAGCGCTTGCTGTTGATGCCTTGGGTCAGAACATAGAAGTTTACTTTCACTTGTCTTTGGTGTATGCATTTTTGGCATCTTATTTCCACATAAATCATGATGTGGTGTAATGTATCCTGTTGTTAAGCTTGCTTTTGTCAGATGTATTGGTATTTTTTTCTCTATGACTGTCCTCGAGCAAAATAGGACAGATCATCTACTATAATAATGGCCCTTTGTTATGGCTGAATGCACCACTGTTACTATGTGCTCCTTGCCATTCTTCGGTAAAACCTGAACTAAAGGAAGAAATCAACAGTTATGTTGATTCAGAGAACATGGCAAAGTTTCACTTGGGCGGGACCTCTCTTTTTGGAAACCTGAAAAGTGGGTGTACCTGCTTAGCCGTAATCTCTCAAATAGTGCCGGAGACGGCAAGTGGCTCATTGTGAATAGATGTTGAGGAGCTCGACATGTGTCTGAACACTGGATATCCGTGTGAATGTCTGACCACTGGAAATCAATGTGAACCATGCAGGATGACAGCCAAAGACAAGGACACGGAGGAGACCAGCCTGTCCAACAATGTCAGCATAGCGGGCCAAGCGGACGTCTCTCAGAGCGAACTGGACCAGTCCCTCTCTGTGAGCGGTGTGGTGAAAGACCGTGTCCGAAACTGGGGCTGGTTGGTGTCTGGGATCATCGCCCTCAACGTACTTTTCCTGGGCTGTGCCTTGGTCAGCGGCACTGCCTACAACAAGGTGGCCATCGGCTCCGCTGACATGCAGATCTATCTCATCATCCTCCTCCTGCTCACCCTCATCTGGATGCTTCAGTACAGCATCTACACATTTAGGGACGACCAGGCTGTCCTTTACCAGGATGGTCACGCTGGGCCTATCTGGCTTAGGGGTAAGTGCCCTCTCATTTCTGGAAATGTCTCATATGGTTGATTGTGTTCTTAAAAAAAACCCCTCTATGGTTACTGACCATCCCTTTTGAAGGGACTCCTAACCTTTTTTTTTTTTTTTTTTTCCTTTTCAGTGTCGCTTATTTCCATGGTTTTCTTCTTCCCTTAGGAGGACTTGTGCTGTTTGGCGTCCTCAGTCTTATCATGGACATTTTCAAGATTGCGAGCTACGTGGGCTACCTCCACTGCGATTCCGCCGTGAAGGTTGCCTTCCCTGTTGTGCAAGCTGTATTCATACTTGCCCAGGTAAACGAGACGTCCCTCTGTCGGCAAATGTCCTGAGAGGAAAAATAATTGAATCTCTTCATTTGTTTAGTTATAATTGAACATGACTATCGTTCATCTATAGATTATTGTTTTTATAAATTATCATTGCAAAAATTTTCAGACATGCTTCCTGTGGATCCATGCCAAGGACTGCATGCAACTACAACGGAACATTACACGGTAAGCGTAGCATTGATATCTATCTGTCTATCTATCTGTCTATCTATCTATCTATCTATCTATCTATCTATCTATCTATCTATCTATCTATCTATCTATCTATCTATCTATCTATCTATCTATCTATCTATCTATCTATCTATCTATCTATCTATCTATCTATCTATCTATCTATCTATCTATCTATCTATCTATCTATCTATCTATCTGACAACTTCTAATCTTATTGACTGACTTTCCTCAGTATGAGCTTTTCACCTTTTACTTTTTCCTTTTTCTTCTTCTTATTATCATTAATGTGTAAGTAACATATTTGTATTTGTACTTGTTAACAGGTTGGTAGCCTGTTAACAAGTGTGTGATTGCACTACAGTATATTTAATAATAATAATAATAATAATAATGGATTTCATTTATACTTGCTGAACCTGTTCTGTGTGCACTAGGTGAAAAATTGTATGAAATAACTTCTTGAGGAGCATCACCATCGATTTGTGAAATATTTCTACATTTTTATTGCATCTCATCAATTTTGACTGATCACTCTTCCACTGCTCCCCCCTGCCCCTCCTTGTCTTTAGTTGTGGCCTGATGCTGATGTTCTCTACAAATCTTGTTATGTGGATGATGCTAGTGACGGAGGAGTCCGTCCACCAAACAAGCATCCCAGACTATACAAACACCACCACTAAACTCTCTGCCCGAAGCATATACATGAGAGGTAGCTAAAAGAGATGCAGCAAAACCAAAGTACATGAGTTCATCCCTGAAATACTGTTGAATCCTAAATCTCTCCCGCTCTCATGTCTTTCAGCAAGTTACGGAGATGACAAGTGTAAGTGCAGCCACTCTTCATGCAGCATGTTCAAGAAGGCCTACTACTACCTGTACCCTTTCAACATTGAGTACAGTCTCTTTGCCTCTGCCATGGCATATGTTATGTGGAAAAATGTCGGCCGAATAGCAGATGAACACAACCATCACAGCGCCAAGTTCTGCCTCAAGGGTATTTTTCTTGGACCCATAACAGGAATTCTATTGGTCTTGGCGGGTCTGACAACCTTCATAGTCTATGAAATAGATGTGGAAAAGGAGGACTATAAGAGGAGAGATGAAGCGCTGATGATGTACTTTATAATGAACGTTGTGATCATGAGCCTGATGTCTGTCGCCACTGTGGTTGGCTGTGCCATCTACAGGCTGGACCAGAGAGAGCACGTCTCTGAGAAGAACCCGACACGCAGCCTGGATGTGGGGCTGCTGGTCGGAGCTTCGATGGGGCAGTTCATCATCAGCTATTTCACCATTGTGGCCGTGGTGGCAACTGGCGCCAAGGGTCACTTGAATGCCATCAATTTGGCCTTGGCCATCCTGACCGTTGTCCAGCTCGGCCTGCAAAACTTCTTCCTCATCGAGGGCCTCCATCGGGAGCCCTTCCACGAGACACACCCGGTCAGCGTGTTCACGAATCCGTACGTGCTCCAAGCCAGCAAAGAGCTGAGCAGCCTCGAAGGCTCGGACATGGACACCAAGCCCAGCCCAGAGTTCACGCCTCACATTCAGCCCGGCCACATTCCTCCGACCGAGCACACCACCGAGCACCGACTCAAGCTCAGCTGGAAGAGAAGGGTGCTCAAAGAAGTCTGCTCCTTTCTTCTGCTTGCCAACATCATTGTGAGTATCGTTCTTTTCTTTCGCCCGTCACGGGCACGTGAAAATCGTCGCTGTCAAATTTACAGGATTGTAAACATGAATTCCCTTTCTGCCAACAGCTCTGGATCATGCCCGCATTCGGTGCTCGCCCCCACTTTGACCACAGCGTTGAAACGGATTTCTACCAATTCACCATGTGGGCTGCTGTGGTGAATATCGGACTGCCTTTTGGAATCTTCTACCGCATGCACTCAGTGGCCAGCCTCTTTGAAGTATACGTAAACTCATAACCTCATCGCCGGAGGAGAGTCCATGTTATTAAAAAGAGTTCTGAATAAATTATTGTTTCGAAGATGCTGTTATCTCTTGATGAAGCTGTAGAAACAAGCTCACTCGGTCGTCAAATGTCAATACTGTGTTGTTTTTTCCTCTCATGTGATGCATTATTATTGCATTGTTGCATTTGATTTTATTGTGCAAATCTTGTATTTTTGAAAATATCGCTGGCCGTTGTAAGGCTTCTTTTTTTTTATACCCTCATCAGTTGTATGCTTTAGCCAATACTTTGTTTAACTAAAGCGATGCAAACAATGAATGGAGCCTGTGAACAAAGAATGGAAAATTGTTGTCGTTGTCATTATCATCATCATTAGCATGATCATCATCATGAGCTATGCCATTATTTGTGCAACATTTTGATTAATTTGATGGGAAATATACACAACGAATTCCAGGAATAAATTTCTCAAAGAGAAGTTAGGGGTCCTCTCACAAATGTAAAATTTTTTTGGGGGATTTTGCTGGTTTCTCAGAAAATGTCCTACCTAGAAATAGGACCTACCAGTTGAAATGCAAACAGCGTTGACATGTTGGTAGTCACTGCCTGGTTCAACCGCATTCATGACAAATAGGTCAGATGCAGTCAATCCATAGCTAAGTGCAGTCCGGAGTTATATCTATATGGCAAGTGAGGGAAAATGGGCTATAAAATACTTTTCTGTATATAGTAATCATAATCAAGCAAACATTTACACTGGCATCTTCAGATCAGCCACATCCTCAGAAATGGAGCACTGGGTTTTACTGGCGACAAACAAACAAACAAACAAACAAACAAACAATAAATAAATAAATAAGCAAGCAAACTGGGAAAATTATTAAATGTCTATGATGTGCACCAAATGCAAATAAATAAATAAATAAATAAATAAATAAATAAATACATGTATTTTCGTTTTCAACCATAGAAATATGGTCTTTCAACTATAGAAGGAAGGAAGGGTCTAGGAAATAATCCAGGAAGGTTCCAGGAAATGATCCAGGAAGGTTCAACCTCTTTTTCCCAACTATGGAATGAAGGAATGTTCCAGGAAGGACCAAGGACGGTTCAGACTTTTGTAAAGAAACTTATCGTAGCGTCAACTGGAATGAAACGCTAGAGCCACCAATCTGCGCATCTGGAACAGCTGCTGCAACCATGCCGACGGGCAGAGCCGCGCTTTGCCGTCACCTAGCAACCAGTTCCCGCCAGCAGACGCTGCTCTTAACAGCTTAACTTCTCCTCGAGGGCAGGTAAACCCGTTTACACGCGTCTTGCACTTCTCAGATGACGCACTTCCTGTCTGGGGGGGGGGGCGGGGAATTCAATAGAGGGTCTTTCGTTGGGAAATTGATCAGCCGTGTTATTTTACAAGACGAGTCGCGTACTTTAATTTGAGTATGGTACGTTTCAAGCGGGTTGTAGGGTCGTTGGCCAACTACAGCCGGGACGCATAAATTAATGGCTTTCAAAATGAGGTAACCATATGTATGTATGAGTGGTCACTGTCAGACACACAAGAGACAGAAAATAGCAGCCTACGCCAACTGGTCATTGTTTGAGCACGTTCAGTAACAATGAAATACAATGAAGGGTTAAAAAAAAGTCAGAAAAGAGCAAAATAACAAGAGTTTTTTATTTTTATTTTACCTTTGCGGTGTGTGTGTGTCTGTGTGTGTGGGTGGGAGATCTGGAATTGAGGTCAGGCAATTTTTGGGACGGATCCTCTCTGGGTCCTTGAAACACGTTTCTCTGTTTACCAACTCCACGTCATCAGGAAACACACCGTCAGCATGCAGGTGAGTCCTCGCTAGACTGTTTTCCAATCAGTAATCGCAGAAATGAACGTTTGAAAGCATACTGCGCATCTGTTGATTTTTGAAAGGTGCACATGTTAATAAAGATATCGACTCCAGAACGCGAGTTTGAGGTTTTGAAGCTGGCAGGTGGCGGTTTGTGCCGCCTACGCGAAATGTTGTGCCCGTAACCCAAACCCGCGCATGCGCAATAACACTGACTGCAGGTGTCAGGCAGGATCATCTTTTTATGTATTATAGGAGGCCCATGACACAGATGCTCCTCTTTTTGGCGATGATGAAGACACAATCAGGCAAAGACAGACAAACATTAGGTGAGCTCTGCACTTGCAGTGGTTACTCCTCCATCCAAACGTGTGACTATGTTCTGACTTGATTTTTTTGGCAGCAGTGATTGAATTGAAATACCCCAAAAGAGCTGAACATGGATACTCTGTCATCTGTGTTGCAGGCACCCTCTGGCCACATTCTTTCACCTTTTCTTCCGCATAAGTGCCATCTTGGTCTACCTGTTTTGTGAGCTCCTGAGTAACAGTTTCATTGTATGCATGGTCACCATCATTCTTCTGCTCTCATGTGACTTCTGGACAGTCAAGGTGAGTGGTATGCCATGTGACCCCAATTTAACCGGAGTCACACAGACTCAGAGCACTTCACATTTCCACAGTGAGAAACAGCTAGCTTCATTATGCATGTTGGTTCATTCTGTTTCATTCTGTCCTGTCTCTACACGATACAGAATGGACGATTAAAGCATTTTTTTTAGCTGCTTACACTATTTATTAACTCCGTCACCAATTCACATACATGGCATAACAAGCACTCTAGCCGGCTACTCTTCACAAGTGTGTCACACTCAAATTGGTCCCTGGAACAACAATAGTATTGTTATATCCTTTCCTTTTTTTCCCCCCTTCAAGTAAAGTCCCTTACTCTTAACATATCACTTATTCTCAGTGATCAATATTATCTTTAAACAAAAAAAATTGTATGCTTAACATCACTACGGATATGAATTTCAATATCAAAACCCTCTCTTCAGAACTACCATACACATAACCAAACATTGTATTCAAACAAACTGCATATACAGCCCACTTCCTTTGTTTCCCCCCTCAACCAAACCTTACACTTCTCTCAATCTTTGCAAGAGTCCCAAACCCATATTCTTATCACTGAGTCAAGTCTTTCGGGTAACGAGGTCTGATAATCGGACAACCCGACCTCATAGTGATAGTGTGTTGTTCCCCTGCTTGACTCCGATCTACCCCTTCCACTTTTGATGTGTGTCTCTCAGTCCCTATTTGTGTAGCTGTGGAAGAGAATGTGTATAGATACTATGTGTAGAGCATGTCTAAAGCTGACATACTCTGTCTTTATTGGGCAGTGGGCACATGCAATATTTGCAATATTAACTCACATGTCACTTGAAGCCACGTCATATCTGTCCACCGCACCTTTACTGCATTTTTGCTGATGATGTTTTTGCAACTCGTAAGTTGTATTTTATCATTAACTGTATTGTATTTTGTTATTCCATATACTGCTCATATTTTGCACTTGTATTGTTTATATGACTCTGTACTTTTTATTGCTGATATTCTATATTTTTCTTACCTCTTTTATGTATGCACCATTTTTGAGGTTGACACAACTGCAATGTCATCGTGCTTGCACAAAGTCAGTAAAGTTCTTGAATCTTAGATCTTCTGTTCAGATGTGGAAAAACTCTAGAAAAAGGTGTTGAAAGTGGGGACCTGACTCCATCAACTTTTAGTGTCTGCGGTTATGCTCCCAATGAATAGCGGAAAAAAATGTGTCAGTTCCTAATAAATTTTTAATGTGTCTGTATGAGTCATACAAACAACATTACACTCTACTGACCCATTTTGGAGCTGGTAGGTTGCTTCGGCTTGGAAATTCCTCAAACGGATTTGAGTTGTTCTCTGGTTTCATATCACCGCCTCAGCTCACCAATCTCCATTTGGCTGTAGGGGATAATCAAACTAGATTTCCATCGCCTTGCGAAATAGACAATGAGCAAGTCGTTTTCTTTGAAAGGGCGGGACCTACTGTCAACATTATGCCAGTATGTTGGATTACTTACAAAAGAAAAGCCCAAATTGAATGTCGTAGAAGCTAATTGTCTATGGATTCGTGGAAATATATACAAAAAGTGTGTGTATGTGTATGTGTTATGGTCATACCCACCAACTATCAACCAAACCAAACCAAACATTATTTGATTTTATAGGCATGTATGTATGCATAATTGTTGATATATGATTGTTTCAGAACGTATCTGGCAGATTGTTGGTGGGCCTCAGATGGTGGAATCACGTGGCGGAAGACGGCAGGAGTCACTGGGTGTTTGAATCAAGAAAGGTATGCAACATTTGCATTAGCTTAGTGGAAAATGTGTTACTCACTCTTATACTTCCTTTAAGAGGCAACATGTCATGAACATGCGTGTTGTGCTGGAAAAGGTAGAAGAGGAAAAAAACACACAACCCATTCAGGAAACGACATCACTGAGATTCAAAGAAGGTTGAATCGGTTCATCTGAGTACAACCAGATATCCAGTTCATCTGGATATCTGGTTGTGTCCACATGAACTGATTCAACCTTCTTTGATTTTCTTAGCTGGGTTATTGAGCATGCATCAAGACACATCACTCAGATATCGGACTGGACTCCTTATGTACAGTTGAGTGCCAGAGACATCACGTAGTACCTAAACAGACACCTGATCAGGGAGAATGGCTAATGCCCCTTTTCCACTACATGGTACCGGCTCGACTCGACTCGCAGAGTGTCGTTTTCCATCCCCGTAACAGTACCCCCCTCAGTGTAACTGGTCTGCATTGATTTCGGTAATCTGCTCCAGTTTTTTTTTTTTGGAACCTCGACAAAGGTGGCGCCACAAAAGTGGTAACAGTTACCGAAATGCCGGTACTTTCCAGTAATGGAAAATGAAAAGGTCGAGTCGAGTCGAGCTGGTACCATGCAGTGGAAAAGGGGCATTAAGTTGTGACTCCTTTTTAATTTAATATACACATGGGCATTTAAGAACTATTGTAACGTCTGTGTGTAGAAATGCAGTATGGTGTAATGAGGACACCTGTTGGAGGGCGTTGGGCATGATTTCCAGGGTACCTACTGCTACACGTTTAAAAAGAGATTTGTCATGGCACAGCAGGAATAAATAAACGATTGCTTGCTCTACTTTCTCTTGATGTCCAGGCAGGTAGTCGGAAAACAGCCTCCGGTGCCGAGTCCCAGCTGTTCTGGCTTGGCCTCATCGTCTGCCCTATATTCTGGGTGGTTTTTGTTTTCAGCACTGTCTTCTCTTTCAAGATTAAGTGGCTGGTCAGTTCAGTGGCTTTAACCTACATTTCAACACAATTTACATCTGTCAAAAATGATTGCTGGTTCAGGGTGCGTTTCCAATTCCAGTCAATTCAAATGCAAATTGTCTTATCTGGCCTAAATACTCTTCATCTGTTGCCTTTCAGGCTGTGGTAATTATGGGCTTGGTTTTACAATGGGCCAACCTTTATGGATATATCAGATGCAAGCTGGGCGGGACGAACAACATGAAAAGCATGGCTACCAACTATTTTGGTGTCCAGCTCTTTAAAGTATGTATAATTTGTTCAAAAATGACCTTATACATTTTTTGTCCTCCTGGAATGTCACTTAACTTCTCCCATTTCCCCCCCCACTCCATAGACAATGAAGCGACCAGAGGAACTTTAGAAAGGAATGGTGAACACCATGATTAAAGTAATGGCTACCCTAGAGACATATTTGTTTTTCCTTGCTGCTTAAATTCCTGTTGAACAGGTGACACATCTCATTTCTGTGGACATGTGGGAATCAACTGATTTGTATATGGGTGTTAACTGAGGGTGAGGTTTGTTTTGTATGGGCCTTCTTCTTATGATTGTGTCTGATCATTGCAGATCTGATTATCAATAATTTGTAAATAATGCATTAAAATAACTTGCTCAATTTTGATGCTTTTTTTTTACCACTTGATGGCAGTAGTGTCAGCAGATGACACAGGGCAACAGTTTGATTGGGGATGCACCAATTTCACTTTTCCACTGTGGACATCAATTCTGGGTACGACTTTGGCTCAACAGTGCAGACTCACACCAATAGTTTGGGGTCAATGGGCAAAATATTTGAGCTCAAACCGGTATCCCCCCCCCCCCCTAAAAGGCTGTCATGTTCTAAAAAAATGCAGGAAATTAAATAATGTTGCTTTTATTTATGGCATGTTATGCATAGCTTTTGGTATTGGATTCTAGTTTTGGGTAAAATCACCGATACTGATGTTCAATTTTGGCCTGGTATTGGCCCGATACCAACATTGGTATACCTCTAATATTGATTTATTCCAATAAAATATAGTTAATTTATCCAACTTAATCTCACTGCTCTGTTTTTTAAATAGATTTTTTTTTAATCTGGGCTAAATATAGTGAAGTTTAACAGAACATAACCCACCCTGTAAAGAAAGGATATTTGGTGTATCAGCTGCCGTTACTTTAATTTTGCAGCATGCAGGGTCCCTGCCGTGTTCCAGCATTAGCAGGGGCGCGGGCACGTGTCAGCCTCCTCACGCTCGGGTCTGAAAACAGATGACATCATCTCGTCCCTCTCAGGCCAGGTCGGTCAGACAACGCGACGACCTTTCAACTTCCTAGTGTAGTTTTAATTGGTGGCCCGAGGGGGCAGTTATCTTACTCTTGGCGAATCTGATGACTTGAAGCCAGAGCGGCCTATTGTCTGCGTTATCACAAGACCAAGAGGGAAAACACAAAACTGGCCTCTGGTGAAAAGCCGTGACACGAATCTGTCAATCGATCACCTCGTGAGGCAGTAGAGCTACTTAACTGTTTCGAGATGACCTATTGCTCTCAGCAATAGCTCATCCCGATAGAAGACCTGAAATGTTCGAACTGTCAGGGCCTCATTCATCAGTCGTTCGTACGTACAAATTTGTTTTTACACACCCATGGACATTTCGTGGCCCTGAAGTTTGTCTCGGAAACCAGTGTAGACCCCTGGGTAACCCCTGAGTTTATACACCAGTAACACTGATGTCTTTACAAGCCTGGGCGATTGCTCGTTGCAAGAGGTAGACGATAACACGTTAGGGGGAGTGAATTACAAACAACCATCAGGCTCTGCATCTGACTGTCAGACAGTCCTGAGAGCTGAATAAAATTCCATCGGTGTGGAAGAACAAATTTGTACTGAGTATGAACGTACAACGCACGGCCCGTTCAACCTGAGTGCCCCACCAATTGATGCACCGCGAATGAAAGTTTTTGGATATTCAAAAACCAGCTGGTTCACTCATAGTAGTGCACAACAAAGAATGCAACTTTTGAGTTGGGTCCATGACAGAGACCCATCATTAAACACAGCGGCCTTCTTCGGGTTCGACACAGCAAAACCATGAAGCTCCCTCAGTAGCTGTGACTCCATTGAACCGGCTAAAGACAACTTTCATTTGACAGAAAGACATCCCTGGAGTGGCGCGGTGGTGCAGTGGCTAGCATGGTCACCTCACAGCAAGAAGGTTCTGGGTTCGAGCCTTGGGGTTGTTCAACTTTGGGGGGTCGTCCTCCGCGTAGAGTTCGCATGTTCTCCCCATGTCTGTGTGGGTTTCCTCCCACAGTCCAAATACATGTAGGTCGGGTGAATCGGCCGTACTAAATTGTCCCTAGGTGTGTGTGTGTGTGTGTGTGTGTGTGTGTGTGTGTGTGTGTGTGTGTGTGTGTGTGTGATGGCCTGGCAGCCTGTCCAGGGTGTCTTCCCACCCGCCGCCCAATGACTGCTGGGATAGGCTCCAGCTTTCCTGAGAGCAGGATAAGCGGTTCGGATAATGGATGGATGGATGGATGGACATCCCTGGAGATCAAACCAACCCCCCTTGTTAGGTTCAAACAGGACACACGAGAAAAGACCCCACAGGGACGAACTCATTTATAATCCAGGTTTTGCACCACATCGTTGCACCAAGAAATAACTGTCTAGAAAAGATAACCTGTCTTATCATTTGCTTCCTCATGAACTGGCTGCTTGTGTGTGTGTGTGATTGTTGTGTTGTGTGTTTCGAAGTGTGTAAAACTCATATAACTGTGGACAGTGTAGAGCTGTCGATGCCTTCTCTTACATTTTAAGTTTCCTGTGATTTCTCTCCGATGCAGGAACCTTTTAAACGGCGTTTCCAGCAGCTGGGTTATCCCACCCCACGAGAGACTGGAAAGAGATCCATCTCTAAAGCCATTTTAAACCCAGTCACGCATCCCCCCCTTACAAGAGGAGCAAGGACACTAGTGCTCATCATCTCTTCAATGGGGGTAACATCATTTGGTTTTTTAATAATCGTTGTGTCAGGAGCAGACATTTTAAGATTTGCTTTTTTATTTATTTATTCGCGTTGAAACGCGGTAGAGCTGTGCATAGAGTCACCGCAGGACGGTGACTGTCAATCACTTCCCTTATCAGGAAGTTAGGGCGCCACTCAGATCAATGTCTATCTATAGAGTCCAGCTTCTGTTTCTGTTGCCCCGCATTGAGTACGTTATGCCCTCCGAAGTCTTACCCCGGAGGCCCAAAGGTGTCACCCTGGTCCAGATAGGGTAAAGGTGCCCATGCAGGGGTGAGGGCACAGTTTGGGGGCAGGCTGTCAGAGAGAGCCGGTCGTTTTGGGCTTGTTTGCAACACACTGACTCCAGGAGGTGTCCTGCGCTATGTGCCTCAGGACTGGACATTAGTGCGCTGGGGAGGAGGGGCGATAGCCTCCCCTTGTGGTGGCTGCAGGCTGTAGCAGTTTTACGCTCAGGAGTAACCGTAAACTTAAAATAATAATAATAATAGCTAAAACGTAAATTGTGTGAAGAATGGGTTTAAATGGGGTTGTAGGGATGAGTGGGAAAATATGTTGTAATTATTTAGATTATTTGTTGAGGAGACTCCTCCTCCAGAGGCAGAAAACTGGTCCCAGCAGTGTTTGCTTGTGTGGAAAAGCGCTGTGGGAGGCCACATCTCTCGATGCTGTAAAACCCACCAGTAAAGCATGTTAAAATGGCACAAAGGTTTAGTTACCATAGCCTGGGAAAAGCGTGCTAGAGCCCCCCTGTGCAACAGCGTAATATTAGGGTTACATATTTCTCTTAAATAGGGACGTGCATAACGGGATATGTGAAGTAAAAGATGCTTCTAGAGCCAAACGTGAACAACAAAGACATCCTGTCCTGCAGTGAATTAGTTTATGTAAAAATGTGTCATTAAGTTGGCGTTCGTTAAAATTGTTTTTTTTGCTTTGTGTGTAGTTTATGGCCGCCAGTACGGAGCCCGGGAGGGGACGTAGGCCTAAAAATGTTTTCTGTAAAGCACACCCACACTATAGACACACATGCTTTGCTCGCACGCGTGATGTACTAAAGCTCACGCTCCCACCGCGGTCAAGCCTACCGGTGCTTGGAGCGGCCAAAATGGGTGAGAGCGTTGCAAGTCAGCGGTCCTTCCTCACATTTTACATAGCAAATCAAAACGACATTATAATACACATCATATGTTAAATAAGTTGTGATGAATATGTGACGCATGGTGGCACAGTGGTTAGCGCGGTCACCTCATAGTAAGAAGGTCCTGGGTTCGAGCCCCAGGGGTAGTCCAACCTTGGAGGTCGGCCTGTGTGGAGTTTGCATGTTCTCCCCGTGTCTGCGTGGGTTTCCTCCGGGGGCTCCGGTTTCCTCCCACAGCCCAAAGACATGTAGGTCAGGTGAACCGGCCGTACTAAATTATCCCTAGGTGTGAATGTGTGTGTGTGTGTGTGTGTGTGTGTGTTGGCCCTGTATGATGGCCTGGCGGCCTGTCCAGGGTGTCCCCTCGCCTGCCGCCCAATGACTGCTGGGATAGGCTCCAGCATCCCCGCGACCCTGAGAGCAGGATAAGGGGTTCAGATAATGGATGGATGGAAGTCCTAATTTGATAAAACAGTTTCAATAATCGGTTTGCTGAGAAGCGTAATGGAGGTGCTCACCTCAAAGGACATTGTAACACATTGACAATTTGGAGTTGAGTTATTTTACCGTAGTTTTTGAGAAAATTGAAGGGAAAGTCAGCTGAAATTACATTATAAGAGTAATAATTTCCACATATTTCAACTGCCATAAAAATCCTTCAGAGGTTTGTTGAAATTTTCAACGGAATCCTGTTCAGGATGACCCGTGTGAAATTTTGAGTTATTTTACTGTAGCTTTTGAGAAAATTAAAGGGAAAGTCAACCCAAATTACATTCATAATTTTCTCATATTTCAACTCTCTTAAAAAAAAGTTCCTCGGGGTGCCCCAGTGACTCACCTGGTAGAGCACATACCACATAAGGCTGAGACTTTACCGCAGCGGCCTGGGTTCGAATCCGGCTCAGGCCCTTTGCTGCACGTTATCCTGCCTTTCCTGTCTCTCTCTTGACTACCGCTATAAAATAAAGGTGGAGAATACAAATAAATAAAATAAAATAAATCCTTGAGAGGTTTGCTGAAATTTTCATTGGCGTCTACTCATAGTGTGGGTCATGTTGAACAGGATTTCGCTGAAAATTCAGCAGACTTTTGAAGGATTTTTTTTCTTTTGGAACCAGAAACTCAACACAGCAAAAATCCAATACAGGGGATCCATTAAAAAGGGCTTCTGTGCCAATAACACGAAGAAACTGTGAGCCACTATGAAATCTATTACAAATATGACTCCCAGCAGAAACACATCGCACACAGAAGATGACTCGAACAACCTCTACATTAGGTTTGACTCACATGATTTTTCTTTACAACGTGACAGTGTCATTAACGCCGCAACTACTGGTGGTTCTGTTCCAAGGATAGACATGCGTCCCGAAGAAGTCACAAGGCAATGTAAAAGAACACACGCCAATAAGGCAACAAGCCCTCATGGTGTCACTGCTTTCCTTTTGGAGACATGTGCAGAGGAACTTGCATCAGCCGGGGTCCCTGTCTTTCAAAGGTCTGTTGATTCACATATACTTCCATCTCTATGGAAAAAGGCAATTATTACTCCTCTTCCAAAAAGCCTGTTCCACAGGAAAATAATGACTACAGATCAATAGCCCTGACCTCCATTGTGAGAAAGTGTCTGGAAAAGATGATGGTGTGATGGTGTGTGTGATGAAAATCAAACATAAATGGACAGCTAGATTCGTATCAGTTTGCCTGTGAAGACAGTCGTGGCACTGATGATGATGTAATACTAGCTAGAATATATTTTATTTTGCAACACCTTGAAAGCCCCAAGGCCTCTGTCAGACTGCTGTTTGTAGACTTCGGCTCTGCTTTTAATACCCTGCAGCCACACGCCCTTCTCAGTAAAGTTAGACAGATAGATGTCTGTTAATCCATATGTCATCAAGTTCAGGTTCAACTTTATTGTCACGTGTATTGTAATACTGTGATGTTCTTTACATTACATTACATTACATTACATTACATTACATTACATCACAGTCATTTAGCCGACACTTTTATCCAAAGCGACTTACAATAAGTGCATTTAGCGTAGGAAATCAGGAGAACCACTAGTCATCAGAGGTCATAAGTGCATCTAAATAAGCATCTAAGAGCAAAACCAGTGCTAAAGTAAAAGTGCAAGAAAGAGTTTTTTTCTTTTAAATGAGTGAATACAATAAGTGGTAGGAGCAAGTAACAGGGTAGTAGTTCTTAAAGAGGGGAGTTTTCAACCTGCGCCGAAAGATGGGCAGCGACTTCGCTGTCCTGACATCAGTGGGGAGTTCATTCCACCACTGTGGGGCCAGGACAGAAAAGAGCCGTGACTGGGTTGATCGGCAGCAGGGGCCTCTGAGCGACGGGGCAACCAGGCGTCCCGAGGCAGCAGAGCGAAGTGGTCCGGTGGGGGTGTAGGGCTTGACCATGGCCTGGAGATAGGAAGGAGCTGTTCCTTTCACCGCCCTGTAGGCTAGCACCAGAGTGTTAAACTGGATGCGAGCAGCTACTGGGAGCCAGTGTAGGGACATGAGAAGGGGAGTTGTGTGGGAGAACTTAGGGAGGTTGAACACCAGATGAGCTGCAGCTTTCTGAACAAGCTCCAGAGGTCTGATGGCCGACGCCGGGGCGCCAGCAAGGAGGAAGTTGCCGTAGTCTAGCCGGGAGATGACCAGAGCCTGGATGAGCACCTGTGCCATCTCGTCGGTGAGGAATGGGCGAATCCTCCTGATGTTATAGAGGAGAAATCTGCAGGAGCGAGCAACCGATGCAACGTTTGCAGCAAACGACAGTTGGTCGTCCAGGATCACACCCAGATTCCTCACAGTCCGAGTTGGCGTCACCATGGTGTTGTCAGTGGTGATGGCCAGGTCTCGGTGCAACATTCTTATGCTTTGGCTCACTCTGCCTTAATACAAAGGACACAAGGACAAAGGACACAAGGGCACACCATCCCTACACGAGACCTACATAGACTATGTACACAGAATTCATGCATTTTATACACAATATAGAAAATTATACAGTAACAGCAATGTAAGGTGCATATGGGTGAGTCAGCTGTTCAGCAACCTGACTGCCTGTGGAAAAAAACTTACTGAGATGGGTGGTGTGTGATTTGATGCTCTGCGAACATTTTTTAGATGGAAGGAGCAAGACCAGAGCATGAGCGGGGTAGCTGGTGTCCTTATGGATGCTGTGGGCTTTCCTTTTGCAGCGAGTAGTGTAAATATTATGAAGTTGTGGTAGTTCCATGCCAATGATTTTTGCTGACGTCTTCATAGTTCTTTGAAGCAGCCTGCAGTCCTGAGTAGTCAGGTTGCCAAACCACACTGTGATACAGCCTATCAAGACACTCTCTATGATACTGAGATAACAGTTCATAAGAAGACCCCTCAGAAAATGCAGTCTCTCTCTGCTATGCCTTCTTCAGGATGCAGTTGGTGTTGAGAGACCATGTGAGGGTGTCTGTGATGTGTAACCTGAGAAATCTAAAACTGTCCACAGTTTCAACAGATGATCCACTGATGGAAATAGGAATGTGATTTCCTCCGAGCTTTCTAAAGACAACAATGATTTATTTTGTCTTATTGACATTTAGGAGTTTGTTATCATGGCACCATATGGTTAAATCTTCCACTTCCCTCCAATAGGCCCTCTCATCACTGTCACTTATTAGTCCAAACACTGCGGAGTCATCTGCGAATTTAATGACGCCTCTGTTGTCATATTTGACAACACAGTCGTGTGTAAACAGACTGTACAATAGGGGACTGAGACAGCAGCCTGAGGTGCACCGGTCCGAAGAACTAATGTGGATGAGTATGTTTTACCTATTCTCACAGTCTGGGGCCTGCCTGTCAGGAAATCAAATAGCCAATTACAGATAGAGTTGCCCAGACCAGGACCTCTGAGTTTCAACACCAGTTTGGATGGTACAATTGTATTAAAAGCAGAGCTGTAGTCAATAAACAACATTCTGACATGGGTATTTTTCTTTACAAGGTGTACTACTAAAGCAGGATGCAGAGCAAGTGCGGTAGCGTCATCTACAGACCTGTTGGAACAGTAGGTAAACTGTAATGGGTCAAGGGTAGCAGGAATGTTACTTATTACATATTATATTACCAATCTTTCCAGACACTTCATAATAACAGAGGTCAAAGCAACAGGTCGGTAGTCATTAAGGACAGACACGGGTGTTTTCTTAGGGGCAGACACAATGGTGGTTTTCTTAAAACACAGTGGAACCACACACAATGACAGGGTCAGGTTAAAAATGTCAGTAAAAACCTGAGATAAATCTGGTATCACTCCTTTTTGACCAGCAGGATCCAGCAGCTCCGAGTGAACCAGGCATTATCTGAATCTAAAGTCATTAACTCAGGCGTTCCTCAAGGATGTGTGAGTGTCCCCATTCTGTTTACAGAATTGTAAAAAGATTGTAAAAACAGTTATCCCAGCATTTTTGTTGTCACGTTTTCTGATGATGCTGCCATCTTGGGACGTACAGATATAGACACTGGCATTTCTGGCTTTAGTTTGGAGGTGGAGAAGTTTGTACAATGATGTGATGACCATCATCTCACTGTAAACACTAAGAAAACAGAAGAAATTATTTTTGATTAAGGGTATCTGGGAGATCATCTCCACTACTGATCCATAATGCTACCCAGGTTCATCCTTACAAATACTTGGGTGAACATGTTGACTGTAATCTGTCTGGGAATTTACAAGTGATCCTACAGCGACTCGACTTTCTGCACAGACTCAGGGTGTTTGGGGTTGGACGGAGGGTAATGATGTTATTTTATCATGTTGTGATAGATTGTTAGAGAGTTTATTACGTTACCGAATCTCAGCTTGGTATGGCAACATATCAGTTAAGTTAAAATCACAAATAAACAGAGTGGTCCACACAGCAATGAAAGTGATGGGGTGAGGGAGCATCCCTCCCTCCAAATACTCGTATCACAAAAAGATGCAAAGCCCAGTTTCAGTTGGAAGAAGAGTAATCAGTAATACTTGGACCATATAATGCATTCAGCGTTTGCTATGTAGAGACATAGTACGGTGAATTTCAAAATCAAGGCACCCTTTTAAATTCGCCAGCATGTGAGACTTTCACAGTAGCTGTTTTAAAAGTATAGTATGCTCCTTTTGCCACAGCTTGCTCCTAAAATCTACCATTCCTGACTGCAGGAGGCTTAAGTTCATGGACTGGGGCAGAGGCTATCTGGGCCTCTGTCTGCAGGTTTTGCAGAAAGGCCAATGTTTTCATAGAGTTATGCATACGTAGTTGGTTCTCACACTGTGTTGAATGATCTACGATGATGCGAAGACCGACCCTGCCTCGGCTCTTCCATGTCATGTGACCTCCATGCTCCGCGCCCTTCCTCTAGCACCTAGCGCAGATAGTTTAACAGCAGTGATCAACGTGGATATTTCTTACGAAGAGAGATTTTCAACATTGTCTTATGAAGAAGAAATAGCTGTGCTCGCTAAAGGAAACCAACACCTGGCCTGCAGGAAGTTACCCAGTGGAAGGGTAAAACGGACTGCATTTTATATAGCGCTTTTCTAGTCTACTGACCACTACTACTGACCACTTTATAGTGTATGCCTCACATTCACCCATTCACACACATCCATACATTGATGGTGGAGGCTGCCATGCAAGGGGCCAACCTGCTCATCAGGAGCAGTTAAGGGCTCAGTGTCTTGCTCATTGACACTTCGACACACTCTCTGCAGGAGCTGGGGGTTGAACCAGTGACCTTCCGATTACTAGACGACCTGCTCTACCTCCTGAGCCATGCCATGCCAGGTACTTTTATTGTACTGCAGTTGTATTTATTAAACCCTTTTATTGGCTTTGTGTGTGTTGTCTGATATTGGACTACTGTGCACTGGCACCAAGATTTCTCTCTCTCTCTTTTTCTAGATCCTGGTGTGCCGTCACCAGAACCTCGTTGTGTGTGGTTATCGGGGCACTTAAGTGCATTTTGTAGGAGTGAATACGCTTTTTCTACTTCTCTCCCCCCCCCCCCTCTCTCTCTTTCTCTCTCTCTCTACCCCCCTCTTCCTCTTGCTAGATGTGTCCATTGATTGGATTTGATTGTGCATGAGCTCCACATCTGACTGACTTTGCAGGAGGCATATTTGTTGATTTATAGCCCAACTGATGTAGACTCTATTTGTAACTAATGTAGACTCTGTTTGTTACTAATGTAGACTCTGTTTGTAACTAATGTAGACTCTATTTGTAACTAATGTAGACTCTATTTGTATCTATCCATGCGTAACACGAGCTTGGGCTGCTGCGTTAATTGAAAGCAGACACATGCTACACTGATAGGTCACTGCACATTACTGCTGTACGTTCACTAAAACATGAACTTGAACAGCAAAGTCAGGGCTTGTGATTTCCTTTTGCAAGATTGTTTTCTTCAGCATTATTGGCAGTGTAAAGAGAGGGGATGACATGCAACAAAGGGCCCAGGCCGGATTCGAACCCAGGCCGCAGCGGTAAGGAGTCAGCCTTATGTGGTGCACATATGCTCTACCAGTTGAGCTGGCAGGGTGCCACAGGACTTGTGATTTCTAAAACTCCTGCAGGGTGCAAGGCCTCAGCAGGCTCCCTCCACAGGGGGAAACGCCACCCTCTCTCCACGTTAGTCCAGACTAAAAACTACTTATTGGCCTCTACTGGTATAATCGATAAAACCACTGGGATCAGAGGCATCCGGGTGGCGTGGCGGTCTGTTCCGTTGCCTACCAACACGGGGATTGCCGGTTCGAATCCCCGTGTTACCTCTGGCTTGGTTGGACACAATTAGCAGACACAATTAGCCATGTCTAGCGCCTGCTCGGGGAGAAAAAAGGGGGGGAAACCACTGGGACCGGTACTAATCATTTCATTGTGTGCTTGCATACGACATTATTGTCGTATCTTCATGTGGTTAAACTCAACAAATGCCCCTCAGTAGGAGAGGATGAAATTCCTTTATTTGTTGGATTTGAAGAAAGTTATGCTGAATAAAATTACACAAAGCACCCCCAAAACAAAGGCCACGGCAAGCACAACTTCAGGCAGTCGACGGAAATATCGAGGCTGTATGACACACCAAAAAGGAAAAAGAAAAGAAAAAAAACAAACCAAAAACTGGAAATTTCATAACATTTTGTCACCCTTGAGACAGACGTAAAATCTTGACGCCTGATTCATTGCATATATGATGTGATAATTGCCCAACAGCAACATTTTTCCACAATTACACCATTTACACCGATAACGCATTTCTCAATCATTGTATAGATTCAAAAAAAATTATAGTCCCAGCTGTCGAAGTGGTTAATTTTGCATTCGTGGTTTGTGTACAAATAAGTCATGACACAGAAGTAGGTGGCACAGATGCAGAGATAGATGCAGAAACAGATCTTGTCCACTCTGTTGGCCAAGTCCTGGCAGCTCTTGGCCTCCTGGTATCTGGCGTCAAGAGCCTCCAGGAAGCTCAACACCCTTTTCAGGTGTCGATTCATCTCCTCTGGGGCTCGCGGTTTGGAGACCCCGATGTCAGCGGTGGCTTCTGAAAGGAGTAAAACAAGCACCAAGTCTTATTAGTTCGTTTTTGCCATAGAGTGTTAAACCAGAAAGCAGTTTTATCCTCCAAAGACATGAATGCTCAGCAAATGAGTCCCCTGTACCCTCGTCCCCTGTACCCTCGTCCCCTGGATCCTCCTTGTCCTCTGCGTTTTCCGGGGAGGACTTTTTGAACCTGGAGCAGGACAAGAAGGCGCCGTCCTTGGCCACGCGAGTTAGTATCATGGACACCAACATACTCAGCACCAAGAGGGTCAGACAAACGCAGAAGTGGCGTCCTGGGGGGGGGGGGCACACACAGGCTTCTGAGTTGTCCACAGACACATTCATGTCACCGTGCAAACAATAATAACACTGGTCTACAAAAATATAGTTTTTTTCTTTCTTGCATGGACTTTGGAAGCTGTTTTTGGCTAATTGTTGGGCTGCTGAATCCCAACCTGAGCTCAGATTTGCTCTATCACATCAAGTTGTTTGTGCTATCTGTACGCTCCTTATTCAGGATTTTACAAAAGTTGACCATCTTAGTCTGGCAATCTTGGTGGGGATAAAAAATGACCCCTATTCATTTCCTAAGTGATTTCATGCTAGGCTGAGTGTTTATTTATTCCATTGTAATCATTTTTGCATCTATCGATCTTCTAATGCGACGGTGTTTTGTTTTGTTTTTTTTAACTTCGAGTGTAAAATTGCTATTTTCTCAAAAATAATGATGTTTCATAGTTCAAAAAAACCTGATGTGACGGGCAAAAACTAATGCCAGATTTGGATTCGGCACCCAAAAGTTAGCTAGAATCCGCTGAAAACCCCCATGCAAGAAAACTTGTGTTGACCGGTGTACTGTGTGTGCATGCATTATGGCCTATGTAGGTGATGCAGTCTGCCGTGTCTGTGACTTGCGCGTGAGCTGACTGACGGATGATGGGACTGCACTGGCCGTCTCCCGGGAGCAGGTCGTTGAGGATGACGAGGAACATGATGAAGCTGAGCACCAGGGTGACCTTGAAAGAGTTGCGCTCGCCACCTCCCAGCGGCAGGGCGAAGCTCGCCACGTCGACCACGATGATCATGATACTGGGCAGCATCAGCGATATGAAGGGGTTGAGGTACCTGATGCTCAAAGACACCTGCGGGTTCACACAGACGAGCGCAGTTAGACTCGCCGCTGTAGTCGGATGCTGTAATTGGGCCTCGCCATTTTTGATCGTTTGACTACAAGACGACGCTCCCCGCTCATTTATGCGAGTGTGTCGTCAGTTTGAAAGAGACCACGTGATCATGTCAAGCGTCGAGGCAAACGAGTGTGTCAGTGTACCAAGATGTAATCACGGCCGTCGCTCTTTTGTGTGAGGGTCACTTTGTCGGTGCGCCAGTCTCCGTGGTTACCGTCAGCCATCTTTACCGCATCTATCACCAGCCGCAAACCGCATCCTGCAAAAGAACACGTTTCCTCGTTTCAGCTCGGCTCCTTCCGGTCGTCGATGAGCAATCGGGACAAATAATGTCTTGCACCAGGTGGCATTTTGATCTAATATTGTATCATGCAGTCGCATTTACTGCTGTATATATATAGTATAATATACTATCACACCATCAATTTCCTTCACCTTGCACCAATTGTAACGCCGTATTCCTGCAGATATACAATTTGTGCGGGTGCGTGCACGTATACAAACTATTGTGCACCCACTTGTGAGCGCACGTGCACACGTGATTGCGCCTCATCGCCTCTTATTTCTCCTGTATATATAGTCGACTAGAGGAACCCCGCTACAATGTAGCGGTTTGGTTATCCACCCGTTTAAATCTCCCTCCTCTTCATCCTGCCAGCTAACCGCCTTCCCCCTGCCCCTAAACCCCCCCCCCCACTCCAACTCCCCCCCCAAATGCTCGGAATCATCTGAAATGCCGAGAAAAGTGGTTTTTTAGCCATTTTTAGAAAATGCATATTTTGCATAATTATGCATAATTATTTTAATGTTCTGCTATTTTTCTGGTCCTCTCTGGAACAATACCTACCACCTCCAAAAATAATGAGGATCGTAAGTGCATTTTTGCAAAAATGCATATATTTTGCACAATGCCAAAACATTTCTAAGTCCCAGAATTTTTTTTTATATAGGTGAAAAAATCAAAGATGCTCAGAATCATCTGAAATGCCGAGAAAAGTGGTTTTTTAGCCATTTTTAGAAAAATGCACATTTTGCATAAGTATGCATAATTATGCATAATTTCAATTTTCTGGGATTTTTCCCGTTACTCTCTAAGACAATACCTACCACCTCCAAAAAGAATTAGGATCATAAGTGCTTTAGTTTTCGGTCCCGCTATCTACACTAACTAACACACACACACACACACACTAACACCACACACACACACATGACGAAAATATATGAGTAGACCCTTGTGTATGTATCTGAAGATTGTTGTGCTGTAGTGTTGTTATCCTATGTTAAGCACATCGAGAGAGCCACGAAACCGCAGTCAAATTCCCATGTATGTGCAAACCTACCCGGCCGATAAACACGACTCTGATTCTGACACACACAACAAACACACACACACACACGTTTATGTACCGGTGTCATATCTGTGGTCCTCTCTGTCGCCCCAGGCCTGAATTGCAACAGGGCAGTCATCTGCAGCGAAGGGGTACTTGAGCAGATTGACTTCACAATCCACCTCCGCGTTGATGATGATGTTGTGCTCCACGGTGCCGTCGCTGTGAACCAGCAAGTCCCGGGAGGCGTGCCGCATACTCGTCCGTACTCTGCAGACACAAGCACACAACCCGACTCCTCAGCTGAGCCAACTTTCCTACCCTACCCTCTCCCCAAGCCACCAACGTGGTGGCTTGGGGAGAGGGTAGGGTAGGAAAGTAGATTGGAAACAAGGAAGTGAAGATTTACATGCATACAAATGTCCTTTTTTGATGCTTTTCTGCTGGGCTGTACACATAAAACTGACTTGACTAAACTGGTCTATATAAGACAACAGCTTATCCACAAATGTGCAAATCCCGCTCTTGAGGTCACTCGCTTTAGTGGCCATTGCCGGGTACGACTCTAAAGGGGGAAATGATAGGATACACAACATTTTGTGTCTTAACCACAGCAGCCAAAAGTGGATGGATCAAGGTGGTAGAGATGAGTTTGAAAATGTAGGGAAGTTTTTTTTTTTGGGGAATTTTCTCCATGTTTTCCCCCTCCCCAGTTGTACCCGGCCCAATTACCCCACTCTTCCGGGTTGTCCCGTTCTCTGCTCCACCCCCCTCTGCCGATCCGGGGAGGGCTGCAGACTACCACATTGCCTCCTCCGATACATGTGGAGTCGCCAGCCGCTTCTTTTCACCGGACAGCGAGGAGTTTCACCGGGGGGACGTAGCACGTGGGTGGATCACGCTACCCCCCCTCCAAACAGGCGCCCCAACTGACCAGAGGAGGCGCTAGTGCAGCAACCAGGACACATACCCACATCCGGCTTCCCACCCTCAGACACGGCCAATTGTATCCATATAGGGATGCCAGACGAAGCTGGAGCTAATACGGGGACTTGAACCGGCGACCCCCTGCGTTGGTAGGCAACAGAAGAGACCGCTACCCGGACGCCCCCTGGGAGGTTGTTTGTTAACAAGCAGATATGTCAGACCGAGTTTACCAACAGATACTATGTAGACTATGTTTTAGGTGGGGGAAGTGCTCGACTCCATTTGCTTTTGAATGGGCCACTAAGACCAACGTGACCACCACCATCGGTGCCACGAGGTTAAACACAGACGAGGACCCTCAGGACCGTACAGGTAGAACTTACGCGTTAGTGACATGGATTTCTGGGTACCAGACTTCGCTAACCGGCAGTACCACCCGATCAAATGGGTAAATAGATGTGTCCCACGTCAAGTCAGGATCCATCCACGCCTGCCATGTAGAGAAAAGGGTTGTGGTTATTTAGAGATGCTCGGCTTATCAGCAGCCTCTGCTCACGTGACAGTGACTTGAAACCCACCGTGACTGCTCGCAACTGGCAATGGAAACGGAGCTTCTTTGTGTCCTGTGAACGAGGAAAATCAACATTAAGACCAGTCAGTGTGATGTTCATATGCTACTGCTAAGTGCTTAGCATGGGGTTTTCTACACGCGTGCATTTTATTCTATTTTTTTTTCATTTCTTAATTCATGCATTTTACTCATAGCCATGATGCATTGTCAACACTGGATTTTTTAAAAAACATTTTGCAGAAAAAAAGTTTTAACCAGCAAGAGACGCAGAGACAGCAGTTTCTGTATTTGAAAAGGAGCAGGACATGTAACAGGGAGGAGGGAAGTATCATCTCCACTAAGCTGCCACAACAAGCACGGGACGATACTTACAACAGAGAGCGTTTGGTACTCAATAAACGGCACAAATATCAGTTGTGTACAGTTGTGAGACTGGGGCTGGGTCAGGCGGGGATTGAGAATCAACTTTTCCGCCAGACAGCGTCGCTCCGTACAGTTGGGGGAGGACTGTCCGTGCACTGAAAGCACAGAAACAGCGTTAGCCACGGCCTTGGGGAGGACACATCGGTCTTACTACTCAGATTTGCCATCCACGGGACGTGTCTTCAGCAATACTGGACTTGCAACCTACAAACCTGGACGCTTAGACCTTCCTTTGGTAAACTTGAGGGTATACCAATATGTTATCCCCCTCCCCCTTTTCCTCCCCAATTGTATCCGGCCAATTACCCCACTCTTCCGAGTCCTTCCTGCTCGCTGCTGCACCCCCTCTGCCGACCCGGGGAGGCCTGCAGACTACCGCACGCCTCCTCCCATACATGTGGAGTCGCCAGCCGCTTCTTTTCACCTGACAGTGAGGAGTTTCTCCAGGGGGACGTAGCGCGTGGGAGGATCACGCTATCCCCCCCTGAACAGGCGCCCTGACCGACCAGAGGAGGCGCTAGTAGTGCAGCGACCAGGACACATACTCACATCTGGCTTCCCACCCGCAGAAATGGGCAATTGTGTCTGTAGGGATGCCCGACCAAGCCGGAGGTAACACAGGGATTCGAAGCGGGATCCCCATGTTGGTAGGCAACAGAACAGACCGCTACACTACCCGGACCCCCCCACACAATATTTCTCTGAGTAACACTCACCTGCATACAGCAAAACCAATAAGAAGGCAGCCTTTGCACAGCTGTGTTTAGAAAGTGTCCACATTCCTGCAGATGTTCCCGCCATAGACTAAACGGCTGCTGGTTCCTGCAGCTACTGCTCTGTCCACTCTCAGGATATCGCAGATGTGACGACCCTTAAAAATGCCTGTTTGTGACGTGTGCTCATATTACAATCAGGGACATCACGGGCGAGCGTGCACACGGTGCAGGGCCGTGTCATCTGTAAAGGTGTGTAACATTACCCGGGAGTGTGGTCAGGGGTATTGTGGTCGGCGGCCTTCTTCAAACAGGCCCAACACAAGGGAAATTGATTCCAGTGTGTGTTTACCAGCAGGCAGGTACACCTGGCCATGACACGAACCCACCACAATGGGACGGGAGCTGCCACGCCAGAGAGGGAAGCTGCAGCACTGCAACAAGGGACCAGTTGTGTTGTGAAACGGAGCAAGAGCTCCCATTCATAGCTGCAAGACAAAACCTCGGCTTTGGGGTCGCGCTGCAGTTGCATTGTGGCCATTGGGAAGAGGCATCCTCTGTTTTAACAGCTGGTGGCGGAACAAAGGTTTTTGTCTGTCCATGTTTATTTTTTATTTTTTTGATTGTCTCCATTATGAGTTTAATACGCAATCTTGCTTAGCAGGAATTTTAAAATCTATGTATTTGTGATGTATACAGCGCCCCATATCGATGTGCTGAACTCTGAAAAGCTTCTGCAATAACGTTGCTTACGTATATCTTAAATTATCACATCAGAAAGAATACTGGATGTGCTTTACTTGTTTATTTTTTATGGTATACTTATGTGTACCACCACACACACATGCAAGAGAAATATTATCCACCATACTACTACTGCTACTAACATGAATGGTAATATTATTATAATGATAACAACAATAAGGATCATAATGACAGATACATGGTGGCTTTGTGGCTAGCACTGTTAGGTCTTGGGTTCCTCCCCAGACCTCTCATGTGGAGTTCGGTCGGCTCCCCTGTGATTAAGTGGGCTTCTTATGGGTACTTTGGTTTTCTCCCACAGCCCAAAGACATGAACGTTTGAAGAAAAAGACCCCAAATTGCCCATGTGGTGTGAATGTGTGAATGGCTTGTGTGTGGGTGTGCATGAAGGAATCCCGTGATGAACTGGCAACCTATCCAAGATGTCCCCCTGCCTTTCACCCAGTGACTGTTGGGATAAGCTCTAGACCTCTGTCACCCTGAATTGTTTTCACGAGTAAACATCGTCATAATAATAATGAGAAGAAGAAGGGGGTGAGGAGGAGGACGCAGTAGAGAAAGAAGCTGAAGAGGAAGACGAAAAAGATGATGTCGATGAATAAGATGTCGAAGAAGAAGAAGATGACGACGATAAAGAAGATGAATATGAAGAAGATGATAATGGTGATGATGATGACAATGATGAAGACGTAGCAGAGGAAGAAGGGAGAGAGGAGGATGGAGAACCCTACGTTTTGTGTCAATGGTAAATGTACGATACCTCGTGCTGTTTTTAATGGCATGACTCTAGTGTTGCACATTCACAACACGGCCAAGGTCTCGCAAGGGTTTTAATGCCTAGGGCCTCTGCTACGACCCAGGCTACATCCATTATCGGCAAGTCTCAGGGAACAAGTAAGATATTACTTTAGGTTGGGACTCGCAGAAAAGGCCCTTTATACCAGTGTCATGCCGTCAATGGCAAGGCGGCCTTCATTTGTGCGGCCGTGGTCTTTAGCTTGAGGCTGCTTTATGTAATGGTTTGCAAGTGGAGCAGGCCTGGTTTGATGGCCTACAGTTGCATTAATGTTGTGCTGACAGTAAAGACTTTGCATGTCCTAAAAGTCGTTAATATTAGACTGGCCCATGTTTAGGCTTGAGACTTTGTAAATGGCAGACAGATGAACCTCTCCTTTAAGGTTATCTCTTAGATCAATATGTCCGGTGTTTGTCTTCATTCACCGCCTCAAAACCACCAATAGCTTTTGCATGGGGGAACTCATCATTAACCACACAATACGTTTTTGGGGACATGCTATATAGCATTAAAAATGTCATTTTAGTGTTGTCACCCACCTAGTAATTGCCCCTGATGGCTGAATTAAGTGTGTTTCTAGAGTAGGTGCAGCTCCGTGAGTCTGTTGTGACCTCTGCAGCCTTATGTAATTAGGTATCATGTCCGAACTGAGGACACCTGAAGACAATGAGGAGCCCTGTGCCAGGCACAACATCTCAGCCTGGAGGAGCAAAGGTTAACTTTTTGTCTAATGAATCACAAAATGTAAAAAAAGAAAAAAGACCACGGTACATATCTCGAATGTGCATAGGCACCAGAGAAATAGGAAAATTTGTCAGTAATCATTAATGATTATTTTATCTTCAGCACTCTGCAAAATGTGGTCAAAGTTCCACATTTTATTTTATTTTTATAATCCCAAAACAAAACAAAACTAAGGGTAGACCTTATCTCGCTCCCGTTCGGGTGGGAGGAACCTTTAAATATTACACAGGTCATAAATTCTTCCAGATTGTTCTGTTAGATTTCAGACGGAGGAAAACTGCCACAAAATGACAACGACATGAGACTTTGCCTCACAGCCGGGCCTTCCTCTTAACAGGGTCGCTGTGTGGAAGAGAGCTACCTTGCTAACTGGGTCTGAGTGGGACAGCGCGTGACCAGTTGCCCTGCAGCCCTGCTGCCCCTATTTGCTTCAAACCTGCACTAACGCCTACATCCAAAGTAAGTCAACCGTATAGACGCTACATACTGGCTTTCGCTGATGTCTACCGATACAGCTAGAGTTACACCTCTCAGTAATTGCATATTCACAGATGTTTTTTTTCCCACTTTTTAACAATCTTAAACATTCAAGAACTTTCCATGGTGTCATAAAGGCGAAATGCTGATTTCATGCTTGTGTGAAGCTACCTGCCTTGATCAAAGAAGGTTGAATCAGTTCATTTGGATACAACGTTTATCAACATGAACTAATTCAACTGTATCCAGATGGACTGATCCTGAACTGATTCAGGTTGAATCAGTTCATCTGGATACAGCGTTTTTATAAACGCTGTATCCAGATGAACTGATTCAACCTTCTTTGATTTTTGTACCTGGATTACTGAGCATGCATCAAGATACCTTGAAACTACCTGCCTTGGTATCATTATGATACAGCTAACCTATTAAACATATTGGGCTGTGATAGAATAACTTTTATTCCCTACGCAACTGATGTTTGATTGTTTTGAATTTGGAAAATTGACAAACATTTCATTTTATTTTTCTGTACATTTCTGTAGAGAAAACAATACGGCAGCGCATAGCAGGTTTATTGTACGCACATTTTTACACGTTAGTGGATTTTAGTGGGAAGATGGCGGTGCGAATTTACATTTGCAGCGGCCTCACCCAGTCCCGTCCATGCGGTGTCTTTGTCCACTTCTGCATCTAAGTTTGTCTTCGTTTGATGGCTGGGAGAGCTGGCGCTGGATCGGCTGGGAGAGCTTGGTCTGCGGCGCCCTGTGGGCCCAGGGACCACGGCCCTGCCTGGAGCTGTGCCCGAAGAGGACACACCGGCAGTTCTGACAGTCATATGTTGGATATATGTGTTTTTGTAGCTTTATAGTTTTTGTTGTAGTTTAATATATGTGTTCCTGTAGTTTGGACATGTGTTTCTGTCTTTGTGTTGCACCGCTGTGGGCAGGGAGAAACGATATTTCGTTTCATTTCATGTACGCAATTGCATGAAATGAAATGACAAATACATGTTCCTGATTCCTGTCATTTCGGCTATGTTTTCATTTGCTTGTGAGTTTGATTATCGTTAATTGGGCATCAAGAACCTATTAGAAAAGTTAAAATGTGATTTAATCACTTAGATGTTCAACTTAAAACAAAATGGAAAAAATATGAAGTTTTGAATGCAAAACTTTGCTTTGAATGCAGGACTGGGCACTTCAAAACACTGAAACTTAGAGGGGGGGAAAAATTACACAACCAACCAAGGTGCAATTAACCTCAATGTATCCACGAGTGTTGATACGCTCAGTTTACAGCTGCTGGGAGTTTGTACAGTTTCTCTTGAGGCGTCGTTCGTCATAGCGATAAACACGGGCGACGTGTTCTCGGGTGACTCAATTAAGCAATAAAGATGAAAACGCAGCTTCTCGCGGGTGTGACGGCGCTTGACTTTACAGTGTGTTGATCGGACGGTTGATGTTGTCGGATCAGTCGTAAACGTGATAGCGCGGCTTTCATCACCGGTACGTTGCCTTGAATGTTGAGGTGAGTGAGTTGTGAAGGTGGTAAATAAGGGGACGCTGTCTTATGTGGCGTGGTTAACCATTTGCCAGTCTGAGACAACACAGAGAGGAGAAAGCTTTTAGAGGTGGTTGCGAGATAATATTTTACTCTCATAAGTCAAAGTAGCTTAATAACGGCTCTGCAACGAGGTCAGGGTTGTGCTTAATGAACCGATACACAGTCTCCTGAGTAAAGATGCCAATTGACGTGGAAGAATATGTACGCTGGTTGTGCTGATATTTTATGTTCTCTGAAAATGGGTTACATTTCGATGCCAACATAAAGGTGGTAACAGTGACAGTAACCATAACTGTAACAGTAACAGTAAACAGTAACCATAAATGTAACAGTAACTGTAACAGTAATAGTAACTGACTGTAACAGTAATGGTAACAGTAACCATAACTGTAACAGTAACAGTAAACAGTAACCATAAATGTAACAGTAACTGTAACAGTAATGTGAACTGTGTTTCAAACCTACCCTTTGTTTACAGGTTGATGTTGCACTGGGTCACATCAGTGAAACCAAAACCGACTTGACCCATACTGGAAAACTTCGCGATAGCCTGTTTTGATAATGAAAAAAAAAATACAGTTGCGTCCTTGAAGGAAATCCTGTAGCCATATTCTTGGTTAATCTTATCAGATGAGATGTGCTGTGGCTAAATAGCTGGCAACAAGAGTGAATATTGGTAGGTATGCTTTAACCATGTGAGGCCTTGATGACCACTTATTGATCCCAATCCATCTGAGGCATGATCATCAAACACAATACGTCTCTGTGTCAGATCCAGGATGGTTACATGAGACATTCAAAACCAGCTAAAAAGCACACCTATGCTCTTTATTGGTTTTGTAAATGACAAAGTAAGTAGTGGTGCATTGGTGCTGACACTGAAAATATGACATTGTTATAATGAGAAGCAGAGGAGAGAAGGTTTCTCTGAGTTGTCGCACGAGGATGTATTGCAGACATCAAACAGTGCCTGACAGCTTTTAGCCTACCCATTTTGGATGGTTTCCTCATTGTGGATGAACTTCTGGTAAATAACCTGTCAATGATAAACCTGTGGTAACGAAGAACAACATTCATACCCAGAGCTGGGCATTGCTTTTCATCGTTTGCCTCGGACAGCCCCAGGCCCAGAGTGACCTGGTCCGTCTGCTCAAACACGAAGGTCTCGCCTCCACAAACACTACAAGGGCCTTTTACGAGTTTCTCCTTTGTAATGGAAGCTCCTTACTGTCCCTCTTCCTGTTTGTCAAGTCATGACCATCAACTCCAGACAAAAGTGAAGCTTTATTTCTGTCTTAACTGATTTCAACTTTTCTTTATTTTGTTTGCCATTTCAATTTGCATGCAAGCTGTACGTGCAGGAGTGTGGTATTATTATTATTGTTGTTGTTATTATGTCTTCATCCTATGCAGAGCTTTTCAAGATACTTCACGAAGGCTCACAAGAATGAAAAGAAAAACAAAACCATCACACTAAGTGAATAAACAATAAAAGCATAAAACTCTGAAATGCACACAGTAGGCACGAAACTAAGATAACAGGAGTTGAGGAGGTTGGTGTGTGTGTGTGTGTGTGTGTGTGTGTGTGTGTGTGTGTGTGTGTGTGTGTGTGTGTGTGTGTGTGTGTGTGTGTGTGTGTGTGCGTAATGGAAAATTCCTTTGGTGTTTTGTGTGTTGGTAAAGGAACAGTGTGGATTTGATCTGAAACTGAACTAGCTGAGATTTTGATGGACAGGCGTTGATGTGGTTTCTTATTAGGGGAAGTTCAATACTCAATGCGTATCGTACACCACATTGCCGGCCATCCAAAGGAGTTGAATCAAGTGCAACTGGACTTGGTATATATCCGTGAAGACGTTTCGCCTCTCATCCAAGAGGCTTCCTCTAGCTTGACTAGCTTGGTCTAGTCAGAAAGGAACGAACTGAGGAAGCCTCTTGGATGAGAGGCGAAACGTCTTCACGGATATATACCAAGTCCAGTTGCACTTGATTCAACTCCTTTGGATAACCATGACCTGGATGAATGAGAACATTCACAGACACATTGCCGGCTGTATTTATATTATAGTATATATTCACATTAAAATGTTGTCCTATCAGTGCAATATTATTGTGAACGGTGCAACACTCATTGTGCGAATATTTTGAACAATGTAATTGAGACCCATTGTCCACAGATATTGTGTGGTGCAGACCTTTTCTTAGGCAGATCTGCTGTTGGTTTATTTAATTCTGAATTCTGTATGGAAATACTTACTGTTGAACAGCTCTCTTAACTTCAGTGCCAATTACCTACTGAGAAAGTTACCTGCTGACCAACACAACCTGAAGCTGAACTTGATCAGATGCTCTGGTGTGCTGTGTTGCACTGTGTCTCTACAGGGGCCCGACGGTACTTCTGGACAAGATGAGCCCGGACAGCGAGGAGCGTATCACCATCAACACCTACAACACCACGGTCCACACACTGGGTGGAGACAATGTCAGGGAAGGCAGACGACTGCGCTACATGCAGAGAGACGGCAGGTTCCCCGTGGTATTTCAAATGGCTGCCGGGGAGTGGAGTCCATACCTGGTGGATATCTTCACCACTCTCGTGGAGATCCGCTGGAGGGTCATGCTCCTCACCTTCTCCCTCTCCTACATTCTCTCCTGGACCTTCTTTGGCCTTCTCTATTGGCTGATTGCCTACGTGCACGGAGACCTGGAGAATCCGGACAACGCGCCCTGCGTGGAAAATGTACGCAGCTTCACCGCGGCGTTCCTGTTTTCCTTGGAGACCCAGGCTACTATTGGCTACGGCTTCAGGGGGATGACTGAGAACTGCGTCTCGGCTATTATAGTGGAGGTAGTTCAAGACGTAGTTAGCTGCCTAATCGACACCTTCGTCATTGGCATCGCTGTAGCCAAAATGGCATCTGCACGTAAAAGGGCACAGACGGTGGGTTTTAGCAAATGCGCGGTGGTCAGCATGAGAAACGGTGGGCTTTGTCTCTCCTGGCGCCTTGGGGACTTCAGAGGTAATCACATCCTGGAGGGGACCACCACAGCGCAGGTGATCCGCTACGTGAAACACCCCTTGGGATCAGTTGTAGTGTCATACCAAGACCTGGACATCCAGGGCAGGGACATCGTTTTGGCCACGCCGGTGACCATCATCCACAGGCTGGGACCCGGCAGTCCCCTCTACAGCCTGGGCCCTGAGGACTTGGTGAGGGAAGACTTTGAACTGGTGGTGTCTTTTACCTACAATGGAGACTCCACCGGCATACTACATCAGACGCGTGCTTCCTACGCCCCGGAAAACATCTACTGGGGCCAGCGGTTCCAGGACATGGTGAAAGTGGGCAAGAAGCACTACAAAGTGGATTATGCATTGTTTAACCAGACCACCTATGTACAGGTTCCCATGCTAAGTGCAGAGGAATATAACAGAGAGAGACTCCCATCAGCCAACATTCGCTCCCAGCGGCGCAACTTACAGCCCATCAGGAGATCCAAGATCTGCTGCCCAGTGAAACCGGACGAGGAGGAGGAGGTCATATGTAAGACCTGGCTGTAGGCTGAATGAAAAACTCGTCTTGACGTTGACACCTGTACATACTGTGCTATATTTAAAGGATATAAAATGTGATGATGTTCGATGTCTTTGTATTCTTGTAAATATGCCCCGCTTTTTATAAGATAGATTTATACCCGAATACCAGCGAACAGAGCAGTCCTCATTATGTGGGACAGACACTGCACCTCGAATTAAAAGTGCTTTCATATGGAGTTCTGAGTGTCTTTTATCTCTTTACCACACACAGACAGACAGACATACAGACAGACAGACAGACTGATAGACAGACAGACAGACAGACAGACAGACAGACAGACAGACAGACAGACAGACAGACAGACAGACAGACAGATAGATAGATAGATAGATAGATAGATAGATAGATAGATAGATAGATAGATAGATAGATAGATAGATAGATAGATAGATAGATAGATAGATAGATAGATAGATAGATAGATAGATAGATAGATAGATAGATAGATAGATAGATAGATAGATAGATAGATAGATAGATAGATAGATAGATAGATAGATAGACAGACAGACAGACAGGTAGATAGATAGATAGATAGATAGATAGATAGATAGATAGATAGATAGATAGATAGATAGATAGATAGACAGACAGACAGACAGACAGACAGACAGACAGACAGACAGACAGACAGACAGACAGACAGACAGACAGACAGATAGATAGATAGATAGATAGATAGATAGATAGATAGATAGATAGATAGATAGATAGATAGATAGATAGATAGATAGATAGATAGATAGATAGATAGATAGATAGATAGATAGATAGATAGATAGATAGATAGATAGATAGATAGATAGATAGATAGACAGACAGACAGACAGGTAGATAGATAGATAGGTAGATAGATAGATAGATAGATAGATAGATAGATAGATAGATAGATAGATAGATAGATAGATAGATAGATAGATAGATAGATAGATAGATAGATAGATAGATAGATAGATAGATAGATAGATAGATAGATAGATAGATAGATAGACAGGTAGATAGATAGATAGATAGATAGATAGATAGATAGATAGATAGATAGATAGATAGATAGATAGATAGATAGATAGATAGATAGATAGATAGATAGATAGATAGATAGATAGATAGATAGATAGATAGATAGATAGATAGACAGACAGACAGACAGACAGACAGACAGACAGACAGACAGACTGACAGACAGACAGACAGGTAGATAGATAGATAGATAGATAGATAGATAGATAGATAGATAGATAGATAGATAGACACATATATATATATATATATGTGTGTGTATGTACACTACCGTTCAAAAGTTTGGGATCACCCAAACAATTTTGTGTTTTCCATGAAAAGTCACACTTATTCACCACCATATGTTGTGAAATGAATAGAAAATAGAGTCAAGACATTGACAAGGTTAGAAATAATGATTTGTATTTGAAATAAGATTTTTTTTACATCAAACTTTGCTTTCGTCAAAGAATCCTCCATTTGCAGCAATTACAGCATTGCAGACCTTTGGCATTCTAGCTGTTAATTTGTTGAGGTAATCTGGAGAAATTGCACCCCACGCTTCCAGAAGCAGCTCCCACAAGTTGGATTGGTTGGATGGGCACTTCTTTGAGCAGATTGAGTTTCTGGAGCATCACATTTGTGGGGTCAATTAAACGCTCAAAATGGCCAGAAAAAGAGAACTTTCATCTGAAACTCGACAGTCTATTCTTGTTCTTAGAAATGAAGGCTATTCCATGCGAGAAATTGCTAAGAAATTGAAGATTTCCTACACCGGTGTGTACTACTCCCTTCAGAGGACAGCACATGCATGGAATAGCCTTCATTTCTAAGAACAAGAATAGACTGTCGAGTTTCAGATGAAAGTTCTCTTTTTCTGGCCATTTTGAGCGTTTAATTGACCCCACAAATGTGATGCTCCAGAAACTCAATCTGCTCAAAGAAGTGCCCATCCAACCAATCCAACTTGTGGGAGCTGCTTCTGGAAGCGTGGGGTGCAATTTCTCCAGATTACCTCAACAAATTAACAGCTAGAATGCCAAAGGTCTGCAATGCTGTAATTGCTGCAAATGGAGGATTCTTTGACGAAAGCAAAGTTTGATGTAAAAAAAATCTTATTTCAAATACAAATCATTATTTCTAACCTTGTCAATGTCTTGACTCTATTTTCTATTCATTTCACAACATATGGTGGTGAATAAGTGTGACTTTTCATGGAAAACACGAAATTGTTTGGGTGATCCCAAACTTTTGAACGGTAGTGTATGTGTGTATGTGTGTGTATATATATATATATATATGTACGTATGTGTGTATGTATGGACACAGATAGATAGATAGATAGACAGGTAGATAGATAGATAGATAGATAGATAGATAGATAGATAGATAGATAGATAGATAGATAGATAGATAGATAGATAGATAGATAGATAGATAGATAGATAGATAGATAGATAGATAGATAGATAGATAGATAGGTAGACTTCTGTGTTTAATTTTAACAGTGGCCTAACAAGTGAACAGGATGGATCCTGGCTCGTTGTACTTCACATAGCTCTACATCCCCACCGTGTGTTCACTCAGCGAAGTCAGCCTCTGTCACACAAACACACACACACGCACACGCATGCACACGCACACGCACACACACTCACGCACGCGTAGTGATTTGTTTACCGTTTCCACGTGGCGCGGTGTACATTAGTTATAACCGCGCCGTGACAGCCACGTCCCCGTCACGGGGAGGGTAATTACGCGAGCGGCGCTGTGGGAAAAGGCGCCGCGCGGTTCATCCGGTCGGCTTCCGCCGTCGCACATCTCCAGAGGCCTCGCTGTTTTTGGGCGACGGCACAGCGGCGGTGACGTCTCTGCGCCGGAGGTTCGCTTATTTCCGCCACTTTGACCAAAGCCGCTCGTCTTGTCCTCTGGTTGGATAACGGGCCTTCCTTTAGCTCGCGTGGGGACCCTTTCAACAGGCGCTGCAGCTTCCTATTGGTCCGCGTCCGAGACGGGGCGGAGATAGACGCATATGGTTTTTAAAGTGCGTTCTTACGATGCTAAGTATCTTCTCCAGTTTGGCAAGAGGACTGTCCCGGCAGGAATTGTAATATCTGAAGTTAATTCAACTGTACACCCCCCCCCCCAAAAAGAAAAAGAACAAGAAAAGAAAAGAAAAGAAACAACAACCAAAGACAATAGGGTCCAATTTGGATACTAACGGGTGAATGGGAAGAAGTGCCGTTACGCGTCAGATTCGTGCGGAGACCAACAGGTAAGCTGCAAAAATACTGCACTTCCACACACGTTGCCGTTAGAAAAGGGGGGTTTTATAATGAACAGTTCATCTGCGTGCTAATCACTGCACGCGCACGCTTTGTGGTATAATTAACGTTTGAAAATTAACGCCGGGGGTTGGGGGGGAGTTGGGGGGGGGGGAGCAGGGAAGTGAAAGCAAAGCAGTCGTTTCGGGGCTTTGCAAGGTTATTCAGATGAAGCGTCGCAGCGTGGCCTTTTGCGGAGCGTTACGTGAAAGCGGACGTCTGCATCGGACGCGTCTCGCGCCCTTTACGTTTGCACCTGTAAGACACCTAATAATAATAATAATAATAATAAGTACTGTGGAGAAATGGTGACGACCTCCTGTGATGTCATATTGAAAAGGTCAAAATCATAATGTGCGTGTGTGCCCCCACCCCCACCCCCTCCCACCCCCAACTCTCATTCGATCTGGCTCCTTATCACTGCAAATGTTTTAGGTCAGTCAATAAAAAAAACCTGCGATCTAAGAGAAACAACAGCAATATCGCTCACCGCCATCAGCTAATGAATTAAGCATAAAGTACTGTGCTGTGACGTCCCATAATGAAACCAGCAGCCTGGTGAATATTGGCTTGCTTTTATTGATCTGTGAAAGAAAGAAAGAGAGAGAGAAAAAAACAGAACAGCTTTATGTAACCAGTTTCCATCTGTCTCAGCTGTTGGCTGTAATTGAGTACACATGCAAAACAATCACAGGTTGCGTAGCCTCTGCGAAGCGTATGCCATTATATGTCCTTTGCAAGAGTGGTCAAAACTGATAAGCGAGGACAAAACTAAATCAGAGGGTCATCATTCATAATTTAGTGAGTGATAGATGGAAGCCAACCCCAGAGATATGTGTGCCATAAAAAGTGACTCGCTGAAACGGGCAGCCATCGTATTGAGGCATTAGTGCATTTGCTAAGTTCCTGTGCCTGTGCCCTGTGTGTTTTGTTTACACGGTACCTCTCCTCCCCGTCTTTCCTCTGTCACGTCATATAAAACTGGACCCATTCAGGATCTTGGGTTTTGCGGCCTCGATTCGTTTCAGTAACCGCCTCGTCTCCTTGCCCTGGGTATGGCTGAATAACCGTTAAAGCCAAAACGTTTCTTGCAATAGAGAGAGAGGACTACATGGGCAACCTATTGATGGGGATATTAGATTTACTGTAACACCCAACATATATGTGACCGTGACATGGAAGACAGCCCCGTTGCAGCTGTAAGATTGAGGGAAGTCCTCCACAGTCAGTGCTGCAAGTCTCCTCTGCTTGTAGTGTGCAGGTTGCATGCATGGCAGTGCTGCAGGTGGGGCGACACCGGGGTAACTCAATACAGAAATGTGAGTGCGGTTCAAAGTTGTAGAAACTCTGGTCAAGTCGGTGTCAGCCTTGCTGTGTTTACTGCTGGGGCTGGATTGTTTACATGGACACAGTGCCGATGGGCTCGCTTTGAGTTGTAAATGAATAAAGCCCCATACTCCCAGTGGTGCATGTGGCTAGTCCTGGTCGACCCGGCGGTGACATCATTAGTTGAGGAAAAACAAAAGATGATGCGGAGGGATTCAAGAAACCACGTCCTGCACATCTTTTCCCCAAATGACTATTGATCATTATCGATAATATAGATTTATTTGAATCCTGTAATTGGTCTATCATCGCTTTATTCCTATTCAATCCTGTACTTGATATGTATATATATATGTACGCATCTATTATTCTATTATCGTTGGCAATATTCTTTCAGTGCACTATTTTTGATGTGCACACTATTAAGTATGATGACTGTATAGAGGCCGGCTATCCTCCCTCATTTCTGCTATTTCGTAGCTTGTCAGATAGACTCTACTTACATTCTCTAATGTTTGCAGTGATTCGACACACTTCTATTTCAAAACAGAAATTCCAAGGTCCTCCTAAAGCATAGCGTTTTGAAAATGTTCTGCAAATATGATATGAGTATATACGTACGTAAGAGGTGCTGTGAGAAATGCATTACCTTTATAATCCAATGTTTTGTCTGAGCAGCCCGCCAAGTACCTAGTATGTGAAAACTGACATGGCCAGTAATACGGATTCTAGTTTACTTTTTCTGTGGCCATGTAAATCTTGGCTGTACCTCCAAAGTCCAGCTGGACATTTTCATACAGTTCAACAGGCCTGTGTAGTGTTTTGTGCACTCCTCGGAACGAGATAAAAGTTCACCCATTTTTGACTTTCGCAGCACCCGTTGACAGGCAGAACAGTTTAATATGTGTTGCCAGTCTTGTGGCACTAATGAAACATGTCTGGGTTATCAGTGTGTGACGGTGCATTTCAATGGCCCTCTCGGGCCTCCCAGACGGAGTCGATAGCTTTTCTAATTTAGCTGCGCTTGTTGCACCGCTGCATATGATGTAAGGTTAATAACGCTTTCAAAGAGAATGACCCGTCCAGAATAGCTGCAAGGCTCATTAAACCGTATTACACGATTTAGTTGTGTGAGATATTCAAGACTTTTTTTGGCCGCGCATGCGCACAAGTGTTACTGCACGTTGCATTGCCGCTCAAGTAGCTAAACACAATCCCGGTAACACTAAGAGATTCCTACGGGTAACACTGAGAGAATTTGCTCAATGCTGGTTTATAAATTGCTGATTTCCCGCTCTTGTGTCTGTGTGGAGGCAGAGACGTTGCACCGGCATGTCTTTTTCCCCTTCACACCAGTCACACTCTGGATTAACATGAACTTGATCTGTAATTTGACTCAGGTCTCCATGGACTGACCTGCGTAATTAATACTTGCATTCAGTAGTCAGTAGGGTAAACACGACTTCCTACTTTGTCAGCTTGTCTTAGTGCTTGAATAAAGTGTTTTGGCTTAACCATGCCAGTGCATGCACCATAATCTGTTCTGCACATTTTCTGAGTGTAGAATATAAACTATTTAATGTGGTCTGCATGTGCAAGAATTGCCCGAGCCACTCTTGAGTGTTCAATGCATTATTTAGACTGCAGGTAACCACACACCCACGACCACTGATCTTTGCTCTGGTTTCTGCCAATTACTCTTAACGCAGCTTTTCTCTCTGTGATTTCCACAGCTCACTCCGCTGATGAGGTCCAAAGTATCAGGGAGAGAGGACTGATCAGCCCTCGTCATACATGCCCACTCCTGGACCAGCGCCGGAACAGTGTCCTCAGTTCCCCTCGGGAGCCAGTCCTGCCCTCTTGACATTTCTGCTTGTGTTTGTCCCCGTGATCTTTCAAAACTGTTTCTCCAACGCGTCTACCAAAAACTGAGACTGTTATCCAAAGCAGAAGTGGCCGAGCCCTCCCAGGCGGAAGTAATGGGGAGCGTGCGAAGCCACCGTTACAGCATCGTGTCCTCCGAGGAAGACGGGATGAAGCTAGCCACTATCGGCGTCCCGAATGGCTTCGGGAACGGCAACGTCACCAAGGTGCACACGCAGCATCAGCACCAGAGCCGCTTCGTCAAGAAGGACGGCCACTGCAACGTGCAGTTCATCAATATGAGCGAGAAGAGCCAGCGGTACCTCGCCGATATCTTTACCACCTGCGTGGACATCCGCTGGCGCACATCCGCTGGCGCTGGATGCTGCTCATCTTCTGTCTTTCGTTCCTCGTGTCCTGGTTATTTTTTGGTTTTGTGTTCTGGCTAGTGGCCCTCTCTTACGGGGACCTGGAGAACGAGACTCAGATGTGTGTTTCCAACGTGGACAGCTTCACCGCGGCCTTCCTGTTCTCGGTGGAAACCCAGACCACCATTGGCTATGGGTATCGCTACGTCACAGAGGAATGCCCCGTTGCCGTGTTCATGGTGGTCTTCCAAAGCATCGTGGGCTGCATCATCGACGCATTCATCATCGGCGCAGTCATGGCCAAGATGGCCAAGCCCAAGAAGAGGAACGAAACCCTGGTTTTCAGCCATTTTGCCACGGTGGCCATGAGGGACAGTAAGCTCTGCCTAATGTGGCGCGTGGGGAACCTGAGGAAGAGCCATCTGGTGGAGGCCCACGTCCGGGCCCAGCTCCTAAAGTCACGCACCACAGCTGAGGGGGAGTTCATCCCTCTGGATCAAGTAGACATTGATGTGGGCTTTGATAGCGGCATCGACAGAATCTTCCTCGTGTCTCCCATCACTATAGTGCACGAGATCGACGAAGACAGCCCTTTCTATGAGATGAGCAAACGGGATTTAGAGACGTCCGAATTCGAGATCGTGGTGATTCTGGAGGGCATGGTGGAGGCCACCGCCATGACCACGCAGTGTCGAAGCTCCTACGTGGCCAGCGAGATCCTCTGGGGGCACCGCTTTGAACCGGTGCTCTTTGAGGAGAAGAATTTCTACAAGGTGGACTATTCTCACTTTGACAACACGTACGAGGTGCCCAGCACACCCCAGTGCAGCGCCAGGGAGCTAGCCGAGAAGAAGTCCAACGCCTCCAGCTCTAGGAACTCCTTCTGTTACGAGAACGAGGTGGCTCTAGAGAAAGTGGAGATGGAGGAGGAGTTTGAGGAAGAGGAGGACAGGAAGATAAGGGATGTGGAGGGCGGCGGCGGCATTGAGAACGCTGCGCTCGAGGACCCGACCACAGACTCGGCGTCTTACTCTGAACACAATCAGGACTCCATACATTCAGAGTCAAGGCCTTTGAGAATAGAATCAGAAATATGAACTCAGGGATTCTCGAGGGGGGTCAAACACTACCAACAGGGTATTTTACTGTTAGCTTGAACTAGGCTCCTAGCCGCTGTTGTTAATACTTGCATGACTGTTTGTAACGGACTGGGATTCGAGTGTGAAATCCTCTACACAGACGCTTAAGCACAACACCGCGCGGACATACAAACACGTTCTACTATTTATGGTGATGAATAGCAGCGATAAATCACTTGAAAGGAGGCCATATCTCCTCTGTCTCACGGGACTACAGGAATAAGATGGGTTAAGTAGCATGGCCCTCATACGAAACGTGTGGCGCCGGTGCATATTGCCCCCCGTGAGTTCGAAAGTTTCCGCCAGTTTCTTGAAGAAAAAGAAAAGCAAGTGTTATTATATCAACGAGAATGTGCAATACGCAGTCATTATTTCCAACGGATAATTTCAGCCAGCAACTCTTAAGAGATACCCGTTTCCAACCTTTTCCCATAGAGAATTCTGTTTTTTTTTTCTTTTTCTGATCAACAGAGGAGAATTGGGTATTCCTGGTCCAGTTTAACCTCTCGTGGCCTAACGATGTTCATAAATATGTTCCTATATGTTCACACATGTGGTTGTCACTGGCTAAAGGACATGCAGATTTTCACTTAAATAGAGTCATGTCATTGGGCCTTAACTTTTGAGATTATTCAGTTTCCAAATGCCAAGATAGGTTTGTGTTTCTTTTCTTCTCTTAACTGCAACGCAAGCTTAACAAACCCTCTTGAACTTGTTTTGGGCAACACGAAAGAGCTGAGCCGGTCAACGCTGCACACCTGCACAAGAACAGGCAGCACGCTGTTAATGAGCTGGTCTCTTAGCAGAGCACGTTCAGGGGCTTCTTCACTGGGGTGCACTTTTGTGTTATAGGTGTGTGTGTGTGTGTGTGTGTGTGCGTGTGTGTGTGTGTGTGGTGTGTGTGAGAGAGACAGAGGCAATGTGTGTGTGTGTGTGTGAGAGAGAGCGAGAGAGAGAACGAGAGAGGCAGAGAGAGAAAGAGAGAATGAGAGCCAGAGAGGGACAAAGAGAGAGCGAGAGAGAAAGAGAGTAGGCAGTGTGTGTGGTGTGTGAGAGAGAAAGACAGAGAGAGATAGAGCAAGACAGAAAGACGGGGAGAGAGAGAGAGAGAGAGAGAGGCAGTGTGTGTGAGAGAGAGAGAGAGAGAGAGTGGCAGTTGTGTGTGTGTGGTGTGTGAGAGAGAGAGAAAGAGAGAGCGAGAGAGGGGCAGTGTGTGGTGTGTGGTGTGTGTGTGTGAGAGAGAGAGAGAGAGAGAGAGAGAGAGAGAGAGAGAGAGAGAGAGAGAGAGAGGGGCAGTGTGTGTGGTGTGTGAGAGAGAGAGCCAGAGAGAGAGAGGGGGGGGGCAGTGTGTGGTGTGTGAGAGAGAGAGAGAGCCAGAGATAGATAGATAGATAGATAGATAGATAGATAGATAGATAGATAGATAGATAGATAGATAGATAGAGAGAGAGAGAGAGAGAGAGAGAGAGAGAGAGAGAGAGAGAGAGAGAGAAGCAGTGTGTGGTGTGTGGTGTGTGAGAGAGAGAGAGAGAGAGAGAGAGAGAGAGAGAGAGAGAGAGAGAGAGGCAGTGTGTGTGTGGTGTGTGTGTGTGTGTGTGTGAGAGAGAGAGAGAGAGAGAGAGAGAGAGAGAGAGAGAGAGAGAGAGAGAGAGAGAGAGAGAGAGAGAGAGAGAGAGAGAGGCAGTGTGGTGTGTGTGTGTGTGTGTGAGAGAGAGAGAGAGAGGCAGTGTGTGTGTGTGTGTGTGTGTGTGTGTGTGTGTGAGAGAGAGAGAGAGAGAGGCAGTGTGTGTGTGTGTGTGTCTCTGTGTGTGTGTGTGTGAGAGAGAGAGAGAGAGAGAGAGAGAGAGAGAGAGAGAGAGAGAGAGGGAGAGAGAGAGAGAGAGAGAGAGAGAGAGAGAAGATGAGAGAGAGAGAGAGAGAGAGGCAATGTGTGGTGTGTGTGTGTGTGTGTATGAGAGAGAGAGAGAGAGAGAGAGAGAGAGAGAGAGAGAGGAGAGAGAGAGAGAGAGAGAGGCAGTGTGTGTTGTGTGTGTGTGTGAGAGAGAGAGAGAGAGAGAGAGGCAGTGTGTGGTTGTGTGTGTGAGAGGGAGAGGGAGAGAGGCAGTGTGTGGTGTGTGTGTGTGTGTGTGTGAGAGAGAGAGAGAGAGAGAGAGAGAGAGAGAGAGAGAGAGAGAGGAGAGAAGAGAGAGAGAGAGAGAGAGAGAGAGAGAGAGAGAGAGAGAGAGAGAGGCAGTGTGTGGTTGTGTGTGTGAGAGGGAGAGAGAGAGGGAGGGAGAGAGAGAGAGAGAGGGGCAGGAAGGAGCCCCCTCGCACAGATTACGAGCACGTGTACCGTCCATTACGCCGCTCAATTCGTCTTCTTCTCGTCTAAGTTTAGCATCTTCTGCAACGTGAGCCTCAACACAAACCTCGGCCCCACCGGGGGGTCGGTCTTGAGGTTCGGGCTCGGCGTTGGCACGTCACACGGTGCGTCAGATGACGCGGGGCGAGGACGTAACGGGCGTTTCGGCATAGAGAGTCATCCCGCAAACTCCGCCGCTGTAATGTGCAATAAGGTTCAAGCGCAGGAGGAGATGTGCGTCTCAGGAAGCCGGCGTAGACGCCGGGCCGGAAGTGACGGAGCCGATGAATGTTTCATGATAATTGCTGCTAAGTTACATATTTGTGTGGTCAGAACGAAATCAACGAGCCAAAATGTATTATTTGTCTTTTAAGGTGTGTGTCCCGAATAACATGGCGGATGCAGCCTCTGATGTTATTTATTCGCAGCAGTAGCTAAGCGCGGTGATTTCCGGTGTGTTATCCAAAAGCGATGGTGCACTTTCTTCTTCTGCACAAGACGACGTGTCCGCTGTTCTGTTACCCAAAGCCAAATGTACATAAATAAGACAATCACAACTTTATCTGTTAGTTGTTTCCCCCTCATCTTCTGTATCAGTAGTGTGCCGGTGAGCATCTGAAGTACATGATTTGATTTGATTATGATGTAGCCTGCTTTGTATACAGGTCAGGGTCTTTTTGGGGGGGGGGGGCTGACGACACTCCGGCCTACTTTGTCCACTTTATCACAGAGGGTCCTCGTGGAGAGGGCAGTTATATGTGTGTGTCATTTCTGAACTGGCCTGTGCTTAGTCTTATGAAAATAAGATTGGGCGTCCAGGTGGCGTGGCGATCTATTTCGTTGGCTACCAACACGGGGCATCGCCGGTTCGAATCCCCGTGTTACCTCCCGGCTCGGTCGGGCGCCCCTACCGACACGATTGGCCGCGTCTGCGGGTGGGAAGCCGGATGTGGGTATGTGTCCTGGTCGCTGCACTAGCGACTCCTCTGGTCGGTCAGGGTACCTGTCCGGAGGGAGGGGGGGGTAGCGTGATCCTCCCACGCGCTACGTCCCCCTGGTGAAACTCCTCACTGTCAGGTGAAAAGAAGCAGCTGGCGACTCCACATGTATGGGAGGAGGCATGTGGTCGTCTGCAGCCCTCCCCGGATCGGCAGACGGGGTGGAGCAGCGACCAAGGGGATTAGCCGGATGCAATTGGGGGGGGGGGTAAGGGAGTGGGAGAAATCCCCCCCCCAAAAAGATTAGATTTAATGAATGCTTTTTCTAAGCCCACCAGCGTGAGTGCACTTGCTAGTCCTCAGTCATAGATGACGTCAGCTTTACAGGTGTTTTGTTTTTTGTTTCTCAAATTAAATCATATACCCAGGTTCTATCTCCACACGTTCTTGCTCGAAATACGATCCCTTTCAGAGACCCACCGGCCTCTCTGGGTAAGGAAATCCACCTCAGCGTCTCATCCGCTCCACCAACTCTCCTCCGCTCCCTCCTTAGGTCTTTGTTTTTCTACCTAGGTCTTCCCACCTGTTCTGCACAAACCAGAGCCTGTACAGATTTTTTTTAAAATCTTTTTTGTAAATTATAACGGGAGATACTGTATACTGCAGTTGTTGAAACTGTCCATGTCCTTTATTTTCAATAAAATAAATAAACCTTTACGAAGTTGGTTCTCTGCACGTGGACGCCCTAATCGACTTCGACCGGTTCACATGATGTGTATCAAACCTCCAAATTGATTTAAAAAATAATAATAATCACACAACCAGTCCTTCTATATTTACACAGGCTGAGGGGACGCGTGTCTGTAGGGTTTAGCGTTTTCCACAGAGCTTACGTTTTGTCCTAAATGCGTCACATCTGTTGAGCTGCGGCGCAGCCCCCCCCCCCACCCCACCCCACCCCCACCCCGCCTGGATGTTGCAGCCACGGACGCGCACGCTGCTCTTCTCATTTTTGGAGCTGTGGCCCAAATTCCAGGCCACTCGCTTGTCAGAGCTCCCACCGCCATCCACTATATAGGACTCACCAAACTTTCTCACCCCACTTTTGCGAGGGCCTGCCGAGACCCCCCGCGCGCTATATCAGCCCCCCTCCGCTGGAAGTCATTTCAGTGACAGCGGTGGAAAGAACACCTCATCCTCTTTTTTCAGTCTCCTTCATTAGACTGTGGAAAACAGAGACGTTTGTGCTGTCCCTCCAGAAAGGGCAATAAGGTGTAGCAATAGCAGCAGCAGTTTGTATAAGTTGGTTCGTTGTTTGACTCGGACGCTCCAACGTGGGACTTAAAATACATCGTGAGATAGACCTAAATAAATGTTTCCCCCGAGCCTTTCGTGGTTTGAAGATTTTTTTTCCGTCCCGTCTTTTTTTTTTTTATTCAAACTCATGGTTCACTCCTCCACCCCTACCCCCAATCCAATGGGGAAAAGTTACTGTAAACTGGATTTGGGGTTATCGCACCTCTAGACCGGTGGGAATTACAGAGAATTGCGTCACGCACAGCATGCTCCAGAGCAGGGCCGTCACAGGGGTGAGGCCCTGGGGGGGGCAAGGTCCCTGGGGGGGGCGAGGCCCTGTGTGAACTTGCTGTGCGAGGCCCTGCTCATTGATGTGCATGCGTATGAATCGCGGTCACACGCACATGGCTATTCTAGTTCTGCTGCACACGCAATCTCGGCGCAATACATTTTTAACAGGGAGACTAATACAGCACCATCGTGCACGTACTCGCAGCTATGACTTTTTGCTATTATAGTCTGTCAACTGGAAAACAAGATCAACTGTAAAACTACTGGCTTTACACCGTCAAGTCAACTCAGCTGTCACTTTATTTTGGCGTGTTGAAGCACAAGTCAGTATTTCAGATTCAGATTTTAGATGATTTTTCAGACCGGTCATTACACGCGGCCTACGATCACAGCCACACGCTGCGGCTTTGGACACCTGCTCAGCCGCCCGCCACATCTCTGCAAGTGTTGACAAATCCATCGTGACTTATGAAATTCTTCCTTCTTTTAATTTTTTTCTCTTCACCCGACTCGTGTTTATGAAATCGTGCAGCCGTCTTTGTTTCCCCTTCTCCTCCCTCGCAGTGAGCAGCGAGATGGAGCACGCTGTACATGCCGAAAATGAAGAAAAAAAAAAACCCTGAATAATTTGTTAGATGTTTTTCATGTGTCCTTGACTATGCATAATGGAATTGACATGCATGAATTTCATTTTAGAAGCATGTTGGGTCAAGAAAAGTCATTACAAAAATTATGTATGTTAAAAAAAATATATGCAGGATTGCGGGCCAGGTATGAGGCCCTCGAGGCGCGAGGCCCTGTGTGGTTGCACATGTTGCACAGCCCACGTGAGGGTTTTGCTCCAGAGGGACATACAGCCTGCACCGTGTGCACCATCAGGATTCAAAGCGCCTGCAGAGGAATGGATCAAGCACCGAATTTGCCAAATGTTCACAGATGAAATGGGTGTGCATAAAGTGTCAGGTGTAATTAGTGGATCTGCTCTCAGTAAAGAAAGCACCTTTGCACAAGGACACATTTGTTTGAAATAAAACGAAGTTAGTTTCCATCCGCTGCTGGAATCCGCCAGTGTGAAAGGCAGTCGGAGGATCTATTGATCAGGCTCGCCAGCAGAGAGACAGCAGTGAGCTGATTTGATTCGGGTCTACACATGGAGAGGGTGCAGCCTCGGGCCTTTTTCCACATTAGCCAATGAAACAGCCACAAAGCTCAGGTCTGAAATTAAATCATGTTTACTTTTCTAAATTCTTCCAAAGTACTTTGCGCTTTTGTTTTTCACCGACATAATTCTACCGTCTTGTTCGTTGTACAAAACTGAAACAAAGCTGAAAAAAAAAGCTTTTTTTTTTCACGTGAGGTCAGTCTGAAATTGTGCGTTGCTGAAATTAGTTAAAGTTTCTTTATCATATGATCTCATTTACCCCTTCCAACAACACTGTGGGCTTTAATGAAGTCCCATTTGACAGACTGGAACGTCCACTTAGAAAACATTTGACCGGGTGGTTGATGGCGGCCCTGTTGGCACAGGCCGGCCAGACTGTGGATCGATTACAGTGCTGACGTCTCTCTGACGACTTGCCCTTAGCTGGCTAACACACAGAGCGTGTATTGAAGTTCAACCCTCGGGCTAAATGCATGAATCTAAACATGCATAATAAGTCAGCAGAGGGAGTTAATAAGCCACATGTGGTCTAAGCCGTGTCTCTCTTTCTTGCCGACTATGATAGGATTTTCAAATGTGATGATGTTGTTCACGTGAGACTCCAGCTTGTCCCCTTATGCATATTCATGTGGCTCACCTGTCTCTAAAAAAAAAAAAATCCCCCCCAAAAAACAACAAAAAAACAAAACCGCGTGGTCTTACAAATCTTTAGCAACTATATCTGTCCACTGCCTTTGTTTACTTTCCCCTAAAAGTCCTGCAAACAAAACAAAGGACAGGAATACTTCAGGCTTTCAAACTGCACTATAAGGATCAAAGAAGGTTGAATCAGTTCATCTGGATACAGCGTTTATCATCTGGATACATTGTTTCATCGAGTGATGAAACAATGTATCCAGATGATAAACGCTGTATCCAGATGAACTGATTCAACCCTCTTTGATCTTCTTACCTGGATTATGTGCCATAGTTCCTGTTTTTTTTTTCCCCAAATGCATTTCCATCATTTGCCTTTGAATATAATCTATTACAGACCCATGGGTGGTTAGGTATGTACAAGCAAATAGCTTTGCATGAATAGCGATCGGTCATAGACTTCCTGTGACACCGCTTGTCCTCTCCGCCTCTCAACATTGGCGAAATAGGGAGAAAAATCAATTTGGTTTGCCAGAAGCCAACACAACATGAGTGCAACAAAGATGATGATAATGAACCAGAATGTCAGCACGTCCGTGTTCATTACATGTGGTATAACCCGTAACTTAGACACGCTGGCCTACGGTACAATTCCACCTCCAAGACCACAACATGACCTATAAAACATGAAAATATATCCTGTTAAGACAGGTGTAACTTTTCTCTTCCTCTTACCGCCTGTTAAAGTTCAAAAATACAGCTGGCTCATGTCAATGTATCTCACCCGGCCAAAGTTTACACGTATATTTCTAAAGAGTGTTAAAATTAGAGGCACCTTGATTGTTCAGGGGGAAGAATAAGTGGTCTGGACAAAGTCTTTCCTTGACATATTTAGGTGTGGTAATAGGGCGAGAAAAATTCTCTGAATCTGATCTAAAACCCGAGCATTGCCGATGTAGGACACATTCACAGCCTCGATCTTATAAATAGCTGTAATTGCGTGCCTTTGGCCCAAATCTGTGACTCGAGTGTGAAGTTGCCGCAGCTCAGGTCACCGGGCGTGAGTTGCACCTTCTTTTTCTAGTGTCCGAACAGTAAAGTTACAACGAACACACGGGGGATTTCCTTGAATCTGGAACGTTAATATCATCACCGAGCTTTTGTTTGTCATCAGTGGGACTCACCTCAATGAAGAACAAGTCAAGCCAATTGGCTTTTTTCATATACACTAGTGTGCTTATAACGACGCTGTGCTCAAGTGGTGACCCCTGCAAGGCTGCAGGATAAGATAGCTAGCTTGATTTTTTTTTGGGATATACTTTGTTAATCCCTTTGGGGAAATTTATCCCTGCATCTAACCCATCCTAGCCGGGTAGCTAGGAGCAGTGGGCCGCTGCAGCACCTGAGGACCAACTCCAGTTCTTCTTTCCATTGCCTCTGTCAGGGGTATTAACCCAAACATGCATGTCTTTGTGATGGTGGGGGAAACCGCAGCATCCAGAGGAAACCCGCGCAGACACGGGGAGAACATGCAAACTCCACACAGATGATGACCTGGGGTGACCCCCCGAGGTTGGACAGCCCCGGGGTTCGAACACCAGGACCTTCTTGCTGTGAGGCGACAGCGTTGACCGCTGGGCTACTATGCCGCCCAACTTCAGTTGCATCATCCAGGTAGGGGTATGCAAGGCATCGTGGGTTGCAGACTGCTCAGCTCTCCTCCATTGCAGGTGTATTAAAGATTGGTTTGTTGGACTGGTGGCAGAGCCGTTGTTCTTGACCCCTCGGTGTGCGGTAAGATGAACTGAAAGTTGTACGTCGTCAGATTACGGCGTAGCATCAGACCGCAGGGTCCTCACTCCCTGTTCGGTATTAGAAAAACTCGACTTTTTTGGTGCACGTAAATAGTCAGTAAAAACAATGCCTTTTTACTTTCACACCACAAGTTTCTATGGCTGATGCTGCCAGTATTTAGGTCGTCCTTTTTTGTCTTTTCTTCAATTTTCAGGGGAAAGCGGTGATGGTGAGAGTCCTCACAGAAAAGCGGTGCTTGTAGTAGCGCTGAGGTACACGGGTTGTGACGATTCCTTCAAAATGAGTTATTGCCTCAGGAAGTCTGTAACTGGGGCAGGATGTGCATATAGCTCAGTCCTCCCTCCGAAGATGAAAGACGTGACAACACCGAGAGCTGTGCTCGTTCTGAGTTTTGACCTCACGGTTCCCTTGAAAAGTCCTTAATTAAACATCCCCTGCATCCAGTCATCTGATACAATTGGGTCACTTTGGCCGGGAATGTCATGTTGCTCTTGGAATTCAACCAAAAGGCCTTGCCTACAAAATTATAAGAAATGAATTTTTATGTCATATCAATCATCCCCCTGAGCGCGCGGTGATTAAATCGGGCAATTATGTAATTCTGACGACCTGTCGGTTGCGTAAGGACTCAGGCGGGTCTCAGACAGCGGCACAGAAATGCTGTCTCACACCTGTCAGGCCGCCGGTCCGCCAGCTAGCCGTTACGTTTTGACTGATGCGGCGGCGCGACGCGGAGATCAGGCCCCTGACGGGCCTCTCAGCTGTCATCGTCAAACTGCTTCTTCAAGGACGACCGAGTGGCCGCGCAACCCCCCTGCGACGCTGCTATGGCAGAAATGCTGAACCACCAAAGCATAGCTGGACAAAAAAAACAGGATGGTCGTGAATCAGCGGCTGCTTTGCTTGGCTGTAACGATTCAAGGTGCCGCGCTGACCGAGAGACGCGCAGGTGAAGGGGGGGCTCAGTTATATATAGCATATATATATATATATATATATATATATAGCATGCATTATTTACAAATATCAAGTATTTCTAATATAATACTGCAAAAGCTTGCTGTTCTTGCACCTCTGCATGGATGGCAGGTCGCAGGGGTGTCAAACTCCAGGCCTCGAGGGCCGCAGTGTGTCTGCAGGTATTTGTTGCAACCGTGCACTACACCACCTGACTGAACTAATTAGCTCACCCCCTGGATCAAGGAGGGAAAGGAACTAGTTTAATCAGGTGGTGCAGTGCACACTTGCAACGAATACCTGCAGACACTGCGGCCCTCGAGGCCTGGAGTTCGACACCCCTGTGAGACATGGCTAGAAATCTCGTTTGCCATAACATTTGGGGAAACAGGCTCGTGTCATAAGCGAATCAGAATGATGAGCAGACGCTGCCAAATATGAATTTCTGAAGAAAAAAACAAAACAACAACAACAACAACAACAACAGAATACACCTGACGAGGGTCGTGATCAAGGGCAGACATATTGGCACCACCCACAAAAGGGTTTGGGCTGATTTTAGCCTCGACTGGGTCAGATCACAGATACATTCGTTTCACACCGACCAGCCGACAGCTGTCGCACTTGCCAGAATCTGCTTGCGCATGCTTCTCATCTTTACCTTTGGGATGAGGGGGTGTCTATTTGTGTGTGTGTGTGTGTGTGTGTGTGTGTGTGTGTGTGTGTGTGTGTGTGTGTGTGTGTGTGTGTGTGTGTGTGCATATCTCGGCGTGAAGAAGGTAACTGTTTACAGGGCTTCCAGTGTCATTGGCCCGGAACAGCCCCCCCCCCTTCTTCTCTGACACACACACACACACACACACACACACACACACACACACACACACACACACACACACACACACACGGAGGCCTGCCAACACTCAGTTTGGCTCTATTCTCGACAGCTGAGTGTCTTATGATACTCGGGGGAGGAACAGGAGAATCCAACAACAGGTACAACATGTTGGACACAGGACAGACTTTTCCTTTCCATTCTCCGAGCCTCTTGAAAGACAATGTGTGTATTTATTATTTTTTTTGACCGCAAAAGTTGCTTTCAGCGTTTGCCATTGACCTCTAAGTGCGTTTCGGGGTTTGCACCACCGTCTGCCACGGCTCTACTCGGGGACTATTCCCCGTAGTCTTTGAGTGACAGAACGACATGGGACGAATCACGTTGTCAGACACAAAAAAACATATTCAGGCTCCGCCCCCCCTTGTTGTGCTCCGGGGCCCCTGGGCTCCTCTGACCTTGACCGACCACATGCGAAGCCGGAGCCAAGAGGCCGCAGCCGTACCCAGTGTTGGCTCCGAACCAGCGGCGGCTTGTACTGACAGGACTTGGCTCCCCGCGTTGTGTCCTATAATGGAGGTGTGTCGCCGTGATGCCGGCCTCACATGGACGTGCACGCCCGAATACTTTCTGCATGATGCCTCCTCTGTGCCCTCTCCGGCTGCCATAGAAAACACTTGTGACTGGAGGGGGACTGGTTACTCTCCCACCGAGTCCCAGGCACTTTCACCACTATGGACGCTGAATCTATTGAAAAGCTCAAGGCCGATTGTGCAGGATTTCACATCCTAGGTCTCCTTTTCTACCCCTTCCATTTCTCCCTCTCTCCCCCCCTCTCGGATGCGCCGTCTCTCTCTTTTTTATCCCTCTCCCGGGCTCTGCCAGGGCCCGTCTGATGTTTGCTTTGTTATTCCGTCCGTACAGAAATGTTCCGCCGTGATAGATCATTAAATGAAAATTGAATTGATCATAAAATGATGAACAGAAATGAAATGTGAATTACCTAATTTCCAGCAAGCTCGGCAACACGGAGCACATCTGCTGGAAACATGGCCGCCGTTCAAAGATGGAAGATTAAAGGATGGGTTCACATTTGTGGAACGCGGGCCTCGTTAAAACGTTAAGAACTGTGCAGAGCGAGCACGCCGCTGATGGCTTCAGTACCGCGTCCAAGCGGCTCCGCTCTGGAAGGCCGTGGCTGCGGTTAACACTCCCCCACGAGAGTCTGAATGAAAGCGAAGTGAGGACGAGGCTGACCGTGCTGGGGCTGTATATCCTAAAGTTTTATGGAAGTCTAGGTTAGAAAATCTACTCATATATATATGTATTTTCGTAATGTGTGTGTGTGTGGTGTTAGTGTGTGTGTGTGTGTGTTAGTTAGTGAAGATAGCGGGACCGAAAACTAAAGCACTTATGATCCTAATTCTTGTTGGAGGTGGTAGGTATTGTCTCAGAGAGTAAAGGGAAAAATCCCAGAAAATTAAAATTATGCATAGTTATGCATAAATATCCAAAATATGCATTTTTCTAAAAAATGGCTAAAAACCACTTTTCTCTGCATTTCAGATGATTCTGAGCATCTTTGATTTTTTCACCTATATAAAAAAAAATTTTCTGTTTTTGCATTGTGCAAAATATATGCATTTTTGCAAAAATGCACTTATGATCCTCATTTTTTTTGGAGGTGGTAGGTATTGTTCCAGAGAGGACCAGAAAAATTGCAGAACATTAAGATATAATTATAGTAATTACGCATAATTATGCAAAATATGCATTTTCTAAAAATGGCTAAAAAAAACCACTTTTCTCGGCATGTCAGATGATTCTGAGCATTTGGGGAGGGGGGGAGTTGGAGTAGGGGGGGTGTTTAGGGGCAGGGGGAAGGCGGTTAGCTGGCAGGATGAAGAGGAGGGGAGATTTAGACGGGTGCATAACCAAACCGCTACATTGTAGCGGGGTTCCTCTGGTAAATAAATAAAAGAGAGCCCAACTGAGGTGGGACAGCTAGCAAAGGGAAGGATGACGAGAACGTTAATGCATTTTTTTTCTTCTTTGCCATAAAACCCAATGAAAGTTGCCACTTGTGTTGGTTTCTACCGCCGTGCATGGGTATTGTGTGTTGACGGAGGCGTGGGGCTCTGTCCACGTCATGCACATTTCCACTGTGGATGAATTTGAATTTTTTATCTTCTGTTTTTTTTTGTCCACAGCTCTCCCGGGACAAAGTGATTCTCACACCTGGAAGGAGTGCCAAAGGAGGCCCCCCCTGGGCTACTCGGCCAACCAGGGTCGCCATAGAGATAACTGGGCAACCCGGCGACGTCAGCTTCATCAGCGCCGAATCCTCCGGAGGCTGACGAGCCTACAGTGAGGGAGGAGAGAGATGGATGGAGGCAGCAGAACAGGGTGGAGAGACGGATGCATAATGCCCCCCGCTGTTTGCTGGGTTCGCAGAGAGAGTGGGCTACACCTACTGTTAAGTGCGTTGAAGAATGTAACATGATGATACGCCTTGTTGGGCTATTTTTAGGGCTCGCATTGGCCGGCGGTCAGGTAGTGCACAGAGCGGAGTGTACCGCTGAGCTGCACAGCACCGAGCAGGCCTGTGATTGGTGCGTTTTCCCCTCGGCGAGTCGGCCGGCCTTTCCGTGGGCATGTGCACACGTGAAAACGGTCAAATTCACGTCCCCATAAACCACAAAAAACGGTTTTATTAGCGAAGGACTGCATGTTCTTTTGGAGGAAGAAGTGCTGTTCGTACAGGGCCTTCACTTGCACACACACACACACACACACACACACATATGGGCAAAGTGTGTGTCCTCCTCCCTCTCACTTCAGATTTAATTCACGCAGAACAAGATTAGAGGATCCAATCACTGGTGACATTGAGCCTGGACCCCTGGTTGGAACAGGACACCCGGGCGCCCTAATCGTCCCTCACGGTGCCGGTAGGATCCTCTCCAGCTGAAGCAGATGGTTGGTATCACCTTCTCTGATTTCTAGATGAGATTATCTCCCTGACGGGCGGCGCAGTGGTTGACGCGGTCGCCTCACACCAAGAAGGTGCTGGGTTCGAGCCCCGGGGTAGTCCAACCTTGGGGGTCCTCCCGGGTCGTCCTCTTGTGTGGAGTTTGCATGTCCCCCCCGTGTCTGCGTGGGTTTCCTCCGGGTGCTCCGGTTTCCTCCCACAGTCCAAAGACATGTAGGTCAGGTGGCTCGGCCGTGCTAAATAGCCCCTAGGTGTGAATGTGTGTATGTTGGCCTTGTGTGATGGCCTGTCCAGGGTGTCTCCCTGCTTGCCACCCAATGACTGCTGGGGTAGGCTCCAGTATCCCGACGACCCTGAGCGCAGGATAAGCAGTTTGGATAGTGGATGGATGGATTATCTCCCCTACTTGCTATGAAAGCGGCCTCACTGCTGCAGGTTGCTGATGCTGGGTTGCCCCCAGCAACAAACTCCCTGCAGACAAAGGGGCCCCGGAAGGTACCGGGGGGGTTTTGATCCTCAGGGGCAGCTTTCCTTGAGGTGGAGGGATGTCCACGAAGCTCCATGAGATGACTTGGAGACACTACCAAACTCCCCTACGACACATGGCTGCTCTCTCCAGAGCCAGAGACACGAGTCGGAGGTATCGGGTTAAAAATGCAGAATCACATATCAATTTTGGGGGGGGGGGGGAAGAAAAGACACTCATCGTTTACTTTCAGGGTTATAAGAAATTTTGAGAATTGTGTGACAGAAAGGCGAACACAAGGATAGTCAAGTCAAATCAATTTTATTTGTATTGGCCAATATCACAAATGGCAAATTTGCCTCAGTGGGCTTTACAGCAACACAACATCCTGTCCTTGGACCCTCTGATTGGACAAGGAACAACCCCTTAAAAAAAACCCTGTAACAGGGGGAAAAGGATGGGAAGAAACCTCAGGGAGAGCAACAGAGGAGGGGTCTCTCTCCTAAGATGGACAACGTGCTATGGATGTTGTGTTTACACAATTAACACAATACAACACTGAAAGAGGATAACAGAATTATAAAGGAATTGTTAAAATTATGAAGAGTACGATGCGCAGGGTGCCAAGCAGTGCCAACAGCCCAGGACCCGAGCCACGTGACCACCGTCACCATGTAAAAAAAACAAATAGGATAACAAAAATTACATGGATTCATAAGATACATAAAAAGATAATGTGATGAGGGGAATGCCAAGCAGCATCCAGGTGGCGACCACCGTCACCATGGAGACCTGGGAGGAGGACCGACTGAATGTGCACACAAGGGAGACTCAGATGGTGACAGATGTACACTTAGCACCCCCCTCCCCGGTTCAGGGATGGTCGTTCCCTCTTCCCATAGATGGCCTCTGCCTCCCCGTTCAAACCAGTGTTCCTCCCTATCAAGGAGGTGCACATCCTCATCCTTGAAAGAGTGGCCGCTGGCCTGGAGATGGTGCAGACTGTGGAGTCCTGGCCTGGCGTGTTAGCTCCCCTGTGTTGTGTCATCCTCCTGGCCAGCATCTGCCTGGTTTCCCTGATGTACAGGTCACGGCAGTCCCCCCGCCACTTAGCAGAGTCACTATATTGCCCTGTTTGTGCCGGGGGACCCGGTCCTTGGGGTGGACCAATTTCTGGCGCAGCGTGTTATGGGGTTTGAGAGCAACTGAGACGTGGTGTTTTTTGGAAAATACGCATCTCAACTGTTCTGAAACTCCTGCGACATACGGAAACCAAACAGACGCTGGCCAAGAGAAGGGGGGGGGGCTAAGAGTTCATCTGTCGCCATCTTGTGATTGCAACTATTCCCCAATCCTCTGTGAATAGTACACACGGCCATCGAAACTCTAGTTAATGGTCACGGTAATTTGCATATGAAACAGGCCGTTGGTTTCGGTCATTATGCCACTGCATTGTTTGTAAGGGTGGGGACACCTGCGGTCAGTTGAGACTGAGGAGGTCACCTAGATCCGTCAATAAGCTTTGTGGCCGGATGAACCGATCCAACTTCCTGTGATTTCCTTACTCGGATTATTGAGGATGCATCGAGACACCTGGGAATTGTGTTCTGGGCACGGTGGCCCGGTAGTTAGCGCCGTTGCCTCCCAGCAAGAAGGTCCTGGGTTCGAGCCCGTCTCAGGTCCTTTCTGTGTGGAGCTTGCACGCTCTCCTCGTGTCTGCGTGGGTTTCCTCCATCAAAAAGACATGCGTGTTAAGGTTACTACTCCTGTCTGTGCCCCTGAGCAAGGCAGCGGGAAGAGGAACCGGAGTTGGTCCCCGGGTGCTGCAGCTGCTCCTATACGATAGGTCGGGTTAAACGCAGAGAGCACAGTCACCGTGAGAACACGGTGCTGAATAAAGTGGGTTTTTCTTCCTTTCATTTTCCTCTAAGTTTCTGCTTTTGAAATTGGGCTGATGAAATTAAAGACATGCTCCCCCCAGAAAACACGTGGAGCATGTTTCTGGGATGAAACCCTCGTATAAATGTAAAATAACCTGCGTATCTTAACCTAAAGTTACACACGTTATGATCATGCAAGTGTACAGCCATGCCATAGCGGTGCACCGTTTAACAGCATTCGTACTGTGCATAAGAGTTAAGAGGGGTCCGTGGGAGAAACCCATCTGCCTCAGCATAACAGAAGAGTGATTCCCTGGTTTTGTGTGGGTCTAAATGCGATGCCTGCCAGATTAGTCCTTACGTCACAACGCAATTTTCTCTCCTGTCCCGCCCGAGATTACAGAGATGGCTTATGATGGGTTTAAGCGGGGCCACCGTGAGGAAAACAATTCAGCGTTCCCTGCTGCAAGAGACAGCATGTGATTACCACCGACGACAGACTCCTCAAGGGGGAGGAAAAAGACACGGAGACAGCGAGCCGAGGCTGACGGGATGGACAAAAGGACGGGACGAGGCACTGATGAACATAAAGTGCCACCGAGTACAGTGATTTACATCACGCATGGCCTCTGTCATCATCGCCAACAGGTCTGAGCCAATCCCGTGGCGCTGTAACCTACTCTATAACTGCTCAAACAGCGTCTGAGTAGACCACCAGGTGAAGCATAAAAACCATGACGTATACTTGTGCATGCATACACCTGGACTTGTTTGTCTCTCTCCGTCAGCAGAGCAAAGGCCTGCACTCGAGCGCCATCGTAATTAAATCAGCGTGCAGGGATCATGAGTTGTAATGGAGCTCGTCTCTCCTCTTGTACAGCAGTTTTCCATGTCCAACGAGAGGAAGAGGTAACGGGAGCCAGGGCGGCACTTCAGGTAGCCCGTGTGGTGCAGAAAGAGGGCCTCGCGTTACACCCACTCCGGGGCAATCAGCGCTGTCTTTCAACCTCTTGGCTGACCTCTTCCATTACAACACAAGGCCAGCAGCCAGAAGACCCGCCAACTACAAGTCAAGCTGTTGATACCGAGAGGAAGTGAGTACAAAGATGGGCTGTGATAAGGACGGTAACCAAACTGTAGTTTTTTAGCTGCAACTAGCTTAGCGTTAGCTTCTGCCGGGGTTTTGGTGACTGTTAGCATTGTGTGTGTGTGTGTGGAGGGTGGGGGGTGGGGGGGTATCCTGTGCACACGTGGCAGTGCTCTGCATTACTTGTTCCAACTTCAGAGATTACTTTGAAAAGGAGAGGCGGCGCATACCCGCATCATCCCTTTCCCAGAAACCTGGATTATTTGTGTCGTTCAGATATTGGCCGACTTGGAAATAATCCGGGGGAAAGTCAAGTAATTTGCCGCGTCTATTTCAGGACGACTACGTCATCCCATTGACAAAAGGCAATCACTCACCCTCCCTTATTATATATATATATATATATATATATATATATATATATATATATATATATATATATATATGTCAATGTATAGAACAAGTAAGGTGATATGGACACTAACCATTTCCAACTGGACCATGTCATGCACCAGGCTGGATGGCTCTGGTCCTGCAAGTGAATCATACGACTGAAGAAAGACTTTCCACTTTTCCAGTGTTTAATCCCTCAGCGGACCGGACACCTGCCTCCATCACCATGCCTCTCTATAGCCCTGTTGAGAAACACTTGAGCATCCTTTCCATTTATTTTTGTTTATCTTTCTCGTCCAGCCTTATTTGGGAAACACGCAACACCCTGATTTGGATCCTAAATCTGTCTGTGTGTTGATCTGTCTGTCTGTCTGTCTGTCTGTCTGTCTGTCTGTGTCTGTCTGTCTGTCTGTGCTGCTAACTCTCACACAGCAGCCAGCAGCCCTGTGACCTGTCAGATAGAAACCAGTTGTGCATACACGACCCCGTGGAAATAAAAGTGCCGATGAGTCTGAAACCACCGCCCCTCAGGCCCATGTACGTGCTTTTTCCACCAGCTCTTGTTGTTAAATTTACATTGGCCACATGGTAATATTGACGTAATCCCCCCAGAGGAAGAGGGAGCTAGAATTAGGACGTGCTCCCTCAAATTCAGAAGGCTGGAAGAGGTTACTATATAATATTGAGTCTCGGAGGGACCCGCTCTTATTTGGTCTTGGGGTTGTTTGGCATCAACAGGCACAGACTTGCCGTGGGTGAGCAACGTCTCTCCTCACTCTCCATCGCTGGGGACCGGCGGATGTTTCCACGAGGACAGCTGGGCTCTAAATGCACCACCTCTCCTTTAGGAAAACAGCTAAGGTTAGGTGGTAACCGCTCGCTGCTCCTCCTGCCCTCCGCCGCTAACTTCGCAAACCGGGAGACATGTGATAGTGGCGTGAAAAAACACCTCGCTTCTGACCTCACAACAATGTCAGCGGCGACAGGTGCAAAAGAGGAGTGCACTCAGGAGAGATCTGCACCAGGCCTACGTATCCCACCCCTTCCCCTGTGCTCGGCCTTGGCGACAAACCCTTTTTTCACCTACCAGGAGAAGGGAAATACACATGGACAGGGGGGAAAAACAGTGTTTTTCCTGCCATTATAAGACTTTTGCCCTGCACCCAGGTCGATTGAACAGGAAATATTGGGGGGGGGGCTCTCAAGCTAAAAAGTCTGCCCCGTAAAAGCGTTTTGCCTGTCAGCCTGTGGATGCACAGCCTCAAGTCTGACATGAAATGCTGGAGATCGGGCTATCATAATACCCGAGCCCTCATTAAAAAACCTCAGATGTGTTTGGCCGTGGTGGTTTTCGTGATATAAAATGAATGTAGGTGAATGACTGCTCTGCTGATTGACTTTCATTCATAAAACGACGGCAAGAAAACATAGCTCAGCCGTGGGAAATGTTTTGCTGTCGCTACCGAGATGATTCTCGGCTGTGGCTTTGATTAACCCTACTCTTAAAATCTCATTTAACACCGGAGACTACGGCACTTCTGCATGGTGGCTGTGGTGTATTGGATCGAGCACTCGGTGCTCGATTGCGTTGGACTGTCACCACTACTGAGTTCTGTAATACACTGGTCGAGCCTAGTAGTGTGTGATGTCTCCGTCAGTAAAGATCAGACTCGTGCCGCATCCTCGTCTCCGTGTACTTATATATAATAGTGATTAAGTTAGTAACCCACGAATAGTAACACTACAATAGTGTACATAAGAGAAGTCACAACACAATCGAGCACCGAGTGCTCGATCCAATACACCACAGTGGCAGGGTGAAAGAGGCGAATTATTGTTGGTTCCTCCAGGCCTCCGGTGCTGAGATCAGCACTGAATGATCTGCTGGCTTGCGAAACACGATCGACTTCTTATTTACTTTCAAGACCCAAACTCACGCCTAACACGCACGTACTGTTTCGGTGTCGACGCTGCTTGATCTGAGTCAACCGTAGATGTGAGTCGCGCATGTGCACGGTTGACTCAGAGCGGGCGGAAGGAGAAGAAAGAGAAAAAAAAGCAGCGTTATTATTTTTCCCACCTGGAATCCGGGACGACCCGCCCCTACTCTATCTCTGATTGGCTAACACTATCCCTAAACCCACCAACCTAAACAACGGAGGCAACGAGTACTAGCCAATCAGAGGCGGAGTTCCCGGAATGCGGGTGGGAAAAAAACAAAGGCAAAAAAAGCAGCGTTGTGGTCGAGCGGGCTAGATAGCGGATGAAGAGAGGGAGCGGCGGTAGCGAGAACCAGGGGCGTTTCTAAGCACAGGTGATGAGAGACGCACCTGTCGTTAAATATTTCACCACACATAAGTAAATATTTTTATTTTATTTTATGTTTTTAATTATTCATTTCATAGCTGCACAAAATATGTTGTCTCATTTTTTTTGTTTCTTTATCTTTTTTTTTTGCACACCTGCTGTTGCTCTTTTATTAACTCATGTTTATAATAGTACATTTAAAAAGCGTTATTTCCCCTTGAAGATTGGGCAGGGGCGGGGCCGGAGAGCTCGCATGGGGCGCCAGAAAGGCCCGAAACGCCACTAGCGAGAATGAACCTTTTATTTTTTTATAGGTTTTGAATCACTGCAACCACGAGAGGATCTTCATTATTACACTGTGCACACAACATTTAAGGCTGATAGGTCCAGTAGTTTGTGAGATTAGCCGTGGACACACACACACGCACGCGTGCACGAACAAACCGCATAACCCCCCCCCCCTCCTCCTCCAGGCTACCGCCTGGCGAGGATAACAAAGGGCTGGAGAAAATACTTCTCAGAATTAATGTGATCTGTTATGCAGAAACATCATTTTGTTTGAATTTGAAGTAGTCCAGCTAGAGGCAATGATGAGATCAAATCTAAATTTAGTGGGATATGGTGTGACGGTGCTTAATTTGCCTGTTTGCAGATGTAGTGCTGGTTATCTGGTAAAGATCAAATCCAGAGATCTTAGTGGGATCATGGAAATCAGATCAAGGTGCAACACATAGAATGAATATTATGGTTTCACTGTGGAGTTCAACATTTGACCCAGATATTGGTATGTGTGTATGTGTGTGAGAGAGAGAGAGAGAGAGTGCGTGCACTTCCCAAAGCCTTGTCCATTCATTCATGCTGATCCAGAACATTCTGGCGGTTTCTGTGTAAGAAATCTATCTGCAAATTGCCCCGGCTGCCCACCACGACAGCAGAAGTGGATCAATAGACACCGGTCACTAATGCTGGAGGTCATCAATGGAAACATGGAAATACATTTATGTAATCAGGGAAATGAAAGAAGTGGGGTCTAGATAAAAAAAAATCATTTTCTACTTCTTTCGACCAAACACATCTAGCTGAAAAATGAAACCTGGGCTGGGTGGAGGGGTACTAGTAGAAATGAACGGGGCGCCAGTGGCTGGTCTGCAAACAAATGCAGGATGTGGTTTCCAGTGTGGTTGAAATGTTCATTGATGGATAACGTTAGTTTTGGGTGGTAAGGAAACCGCCTTCAGCAGTGGCATAGGAAAGGAGGATGGGCAGCTGTACCGTCATTAACATGGGCCCGCCGGTCTCCTCCCCCAAATATGAACGGGGAGATATTGCATTTCACTTTCTTTAGCCTTCCCGAGGGGTTTATAATAGTCCTAATGTCAGGCAGCGGGCAACCCAAACCAGATTTATTTGCCCGTCTGTGTCATGTGAATGTTTTGCTTTACAGTTTAACGTCTATCACCGGCCATGACGGCAACCGGCCATTACAGAGCCGCATTGGGACCTGCGGCTCGCATCGCTGTATCTCCTGCACAGGATCCACAAACAAATCAGCACATGACGGAGACACCACCCGATTTTTTAAGGAGGGGGTTTCATGTTCTCCATTGCAGTGCTGAGTTACAAATGCTAACCAGTGCAGAACACCGCCACTCAGACACCTGACGGAGGCCCTGATCGGGGTATCAGGTTTATCCATCTGAAACCACACAGAACATACCACATCACTTTAATTGCAGCAAATCACTTTTTAAACAGTTTTACTTATTTGGGGTTGATATTTCTTGCTTTTTGAACTTTCACCCGTAAGACAGACAACTGAGCTCGTTTGATTGAGTTGCAGGATATTCATTATTATTAGGTAGCTTGGTAGTCTCATAGATATTGTGAGGTATTCCTTCATGCACGATTCTATTTTCTACTTTGGAAGTCATGTTTATGTCCTCGTGTGCTTAATGCTGGGTATACTGCTCAGTCAAATTCCCAGCATTGGCAAAGGCACATAGCTGCTGGCAAACATTGAATGCTAACTTGACCTTGAACCCGAAACCAATGAATTCTGCCCAGAAAAACAGGCAAAACAACCAACACTGACTTGTTTAAACGGCACCAAAAGGTGTCAAGATCAGAGATAGAAAAACAAAAAAACACTGAACTGGCAAAGCGGTACCTCTTTTCAATGGTTCCTCCCATCCTTACATCAATGCTGCTGTCGAGCCTGGATGGGATGGATGCAGTGGCGGCTGGTGCTAAAATTTGTTGGGGGGGGGGGCGCAATTTACCTTGGCGCAGCACACCTGACAGCTGCTTTAATGTCCACACAGTCACAGAGTAATTAACAAGGACAATGTGGCCTATAGATTTTATCCGGGTTTGTAGACGGTGGATGATTGACAGTCGAGACGAGGCATCGTGGTGGGTGTGAACATGATTGACAGCCATGAAAATTGTCCAGTCACATGAGATCAAAAAACATTAAAACAATACCAATTCGCTGCCAATAAAAGTGAGAGTGTCTGGGGAGCCCCATGGAAAATCTGAAGAAACCAATCAGACAGCAGCCTCAGGTCACCTGCTTGCCAAACGTTTGAGGGCTTACGTAAGGTATCTTTTGGCCGGCGCCCCTCACCCAGGAAGTATACGTATTCAGACAGAAATCAACCAAATACCACTTGGAACCTGTATTTAATGGCTGCTGACAGGCGCTCACAGACTGAAGAACACTTTTATTTCATAATTATTACAACTAAATTGTATTTAAAATGTTTAAGTAGGTTTTCATCTCTTGATATTTGAAGGGGGCGGTGCCCCAGCGCCCTGTACTGGCCAGCCACCACTGGATGGATGCCATTTGGCTTTGCCAAGGAGATGAGATACATATACTGTGATGGAGCTGTTATGAGGATCTGTTGTTTCAGTTGCAAATGTTTGCTTTTTATATGGTGACACCGCCTGTTCATTCACTCACTCACGCTTGCTTGCTTGCTTGCTGGTTGTCCATCGTATCCGATGATGACCATCTTCTCCTATTTGTGAGTCCTTTGATGGCTGAATAGTCAGATCCTGGATGCACAGTTGTGGTTGCAGACCGGGCATGTAAAAGTGGTGCCGGGGGGGGGGGCAGGCTTTGCGAGCATGCCTCTTCGCACGCTTTGCTACACGATGCTGTGTGCGCTGGTTTTCTATATACTTCACTCCCTGTGAGATATGGGAGCGCCAGATGGCATCTTTTCAGTGTGGTCTTAATTTGGTCTTTGAACTGCTTCTTCTGCCCTCCAGCAGTGCGTTGACCAAAGTGTACTTGGCAGTAGAGGACTTTACCTGGGAGTCATTGGCTGGGCATGCGAATGACATGCCCAAGCTACCTGAGTTGATGGCGGTTTAGGGTAGACTCCACGCTGCAACTGCCTGCCCGCTCCAACACTTCTGTGTGTGGCACTCTGTCCTCCCAAGTAATGCCGAGGATCCTCTGGAGATATCACACATGGAAGCCCTCCAGGCTTCGGAGATAGTGGTTGTAGATGGTCCATGCCTCACACCCATAGAGTAGTGTGGAGATGCACACTGCTCTGTAAGCAAGCACTTTGGTGTGGAGGCTGAGGTTGCTGTTCTGGAAAACCTTTCTCCTTAGACGGCCAAAAGATGTTGAGGCTTGTTTGAGGAGGTGCTGGATCTCATCATTCATTGTGCAGGCATCAGATAGCATGCTTCCCAGATATTTGAAGGCAGGAACAGTGGCCAGTTGTTGCCCTTCTGCTGTGAAGGTTGTTGGGTGGCTTGGGAGGCCGGCAGTCAACTGACAGATTATCTCTGTCTTTTGGGTGTCGATGATCAGTCCCATTCTCCTGTATGCAGTTACAACTGCCAACAGAGTGTTTTGTAGGGCTTCTGGTGTGTGGGCTACCAGGGCACAATCATCGGCATACTATAGCTCAGTGATGTTCTCACAGGTCAACTTGGTGGTTGCCTGAAACCTCTTGATGTTGAATAGGTTACCATCGAGCCGGAAGTCAGTGGTGACTCCAGCCTGCTTCTCCATCCTCCTTCACAACAGTGTTGTAACAGAGACTAAGAAGATATTGAATAGGATTGGGGCTAGCACACAGCCTTGTCTGACTCCAGTCTGTACACCGAAGGGCTCAGAACTGTGGTTCTTATCTTATCTTATCTTATCTTATCTTATCTTATCTTATCTTATCTTATCTTATCTTATCTTATCTTATCTTATCTTATCTTATCTTATCTTATCTTATCTTATCTTATCTTATCTTATCTTATCTCTCACTGAGTGCCGCCACATCCGCACAATAGCGCTTCAGCTCGCTGGCACCCAGTGCTGTTCTGCGTTGAGGTCTGCCTGTACCATGGCTGACGTCCAGGAGTGTCCTTATGTTCCATGCTGCAATTCTTAGTGGTATAGTGTGTGTTTCCGACTGCGTAGTGGAATGGCCTGGCAGGTGCGGTTTCCTGCCCAGGCACAGTGTTGAGTGAGCGATTTTTGGGCCACCTTTTCTAGGCCGTTCCCCAAATGGGGTGAGCAGTGCGGTCCTTAAATAGGGCTGCTCAGACACACAGGGGTCTGCTGGAAACAGCTGCCACTCAATCCCAGCTGTTAATGATCGTTGCCCTGTGCTGCTGGCGTGCAGAGTTCCAACTAAGAGCTCCCAGCTCATTCAGACCTGCTCCCGTCCCTGGATACTCCATCGCCACCAGACTTTGTGAGGTCGGGGACTCAGGTAGCAGAAGAAGATACCTACGCAGAGACGGCTTTTAAAGTGGCATGGGGGGGTGCGCTTCTTCCAATGCCACTGACTTGATTGTAGAGGAGATGGTTTCCATGGCAAGGGGGACCCCTAGACGACCGGCACCTCCTTACAACTGCAGGAGGCTGCTGGAAATCCAGTTTTTCAGAAACCACCTCGAAGCATGCCACCACAGCTTGCTTTTCTGTTGGAGTAAGCTCCCTTAGCTTTATGTCTTCACAGACTCACCCACAAGGCAGCGGGGCAGTGGTTGATAGGTGCCAGGGCATGTCCACCAGGGTGGGCCTGCACACCATATCTCTGGGGCCCACTGCTGCTCCGACATCCCCTGCCAAGTTAGCCTGGGGCCGCAAGACCTCAGTTACCACGTGTGGCTGCAGGGAGGCCTGGCAGGAGTCTTGTTGAAGGAGAGGCCATGTATCGGCAAGGGAAGGCCTACACGCTAGGATGCTTCCCTATTTGCCACAAGGGCTAGCCAGCAGCAGTGAGCTAAAGGCAGGAGGGTTGCCGCCATATGCAAGCAGGTTGGAAGAACACATGCGCCTTTCCTCCAACTACATGCTGCTGCACTAGACACAGCACAACACCCTGTGGCCAGCCACACTGCCCCCCCCCCACACACACACACATAAGTGCACACATGCATATCTTAGACTGCAATGAAACGGCACAGGGGGCAGATCCGTTTGGCTTTGCCTTGACATATTAAGTTGAGATGGATAGCTGCTGCCATTGTCTCGGGGTATAATTGCGACACACTTTATAGTCCAGGCTCAGCTATCAGATCTATTAATCTACCCGGGCTATCGCCTTCAACACCCTCAGTGAAAGATGGAAGACCCGGATCAGGATTGTTTCAACGCGACCAGATGAAGCCGAGCTGCTGTATTGGATTAAAGGGGATGTAATGCAAGAGTATTTCCAGTAGTTGAAGCAGGCCACTCCCAACTCAGTTTACAAAGGCATTTGGAGTCGCGCCTGTCTATGCGAAGCACCTGCATCCTAGGAGGGTTAAAATAGTTAACGCAACAATTTGACCATTAACTGCTTCTATCGCCTGCCAAATAAATCCTTGCCCTTACATTTGATAGGCCGTGCCATCGCCTCCTATTTTGAGTCCCATGCTGTTATATTGTATATCAGTGCTTAAACCTCATTGTTTCTATGTGGGTTAAGATTGAGAGGAAACTGACACAGACCTTCCTAAGCCACTGGCACTTTTTATCCCTAAAGATCTCTCCCAAAATGTAATTATGTAATTGCCTCATCCCATACAAATTCCTCTGAGACGTGTTCTTTCTTTTTTCTTTTTCGTGGAAGAATTTCATTCATGGAGCCGAATTTGCTTTTAAACAAAATCCTTTCAGAGAGGACAGTACCTCCTCCGAGGCCTTTGACGTAAGGCAGGAAGCTGACGCGCGACATTGCAAAAATACACTTTAAATTACAGTCTGACAAACACTTAATCCTTCCCTTTCCCAATGGATTGCAAGGATGGTGAACCACATTCCAGAAGGACTCACGTCTCAACCCATTTAGACGCCAGAGGTGGGAGGTAAAGTCCATTCACTTTACCTTTTTGAACACTTCATCAAGTGCCTATGTTCATTTGCATTTGATTTGTTTGTCTCGACTCCCAACATTAACTCCTTGAACCGCAACCAGAATCGCAACCGGAACCGGAACCGGAATCAGCTTTATTGGTCAATTGTGCCTATGCACATGAGGGATTCAGAGCGGCTTCTAGCACCTTTAGACATCACTCCCACAAAAAAAGAAAAAAAAACCAGAAGAAATAAAAGGAACCACAACATATTGGAGGCAAGCGTGTACGCACAACAGGCATGTCGCTACTATACAGAGTTTTGTTATGGCTGAGTTACCAACAACCTATGCCCATACATTAAACCATATTGCTTATATACTATATTGCCCATACACTATACCATATACCATACCACAACTCCACAACCCACCATGCCCATATACAATGCTATATACTCCCACTATATATTACACTATTCTCTTATGTACCAGAAGTATACACTATATATTCACCTACCATCCACCTCACAACTACATACTATATTATATACCCATATTACAACGATAACAATAGCAGCATATACAGCTGATATATGTGTATCTATAATTGTACATTTGTATTGCACATGCCACAAAGTGTCATTGAACCCCGAAAAAGATTTTGCTTGGACTTGCAGCCAATGTAGCTCACATTGCTGAATGACAAGAGGTCTGGATTCAAGCCGAGTTACACACAGCACCTTTAGACGTGTCAGCAATAGAAAGAATCACAAATGCGATGCTGCATGTGCGTATACCTTCACCGTTTTGACTTTCAGGAAACTGATGCCGGCTTTTTTGATATCGTTCAAACGGCACCGTCACCAACCTACTTATTTGCAAAGATCACACCGTAAAAGCGGCATCCGGTTAAATTTAGGGGGAGTATTTTTGACGGGCATGGAAATTTAATGGGGGTTTTTTCCCCCCCTAAACCTTTATACTTCTTCTAGTAATGTTTTTTTTAGAGGACACCCTAATCTTACTCTAATTTGAATTAGATTTGCAAAACAGCAAACAAAAAACCCCCCAAACTATTGCTCAGTGACAGACAGTAAGACTCTGACCCCCTTTTGCTCGGCGTGTAAATCAACTGTATAGGTCCCATGAAATTTAAAATACATTTTCATTCTTGTTACCTGTTGTATGTATACACTTAATCTTGTAAAAAAAAAAAAAAATTTACAAAATTTTTATATTCTTGTGTTGATAAAAATGGTGTTTTTCTCTTCCTGTCAAACACAATGGTTTTTTTTTTTTTTTAGTAATGTCAACCTACACTTGGGTATTTGGAGCGAGATCTACAGACGCTGAGTGATCTTCTACCAGCAGAATGAAACCAGCCAATAGCATAATGACATCCACTTTCTTCAAAAAACACCTGGCTGTAATTGGCTGTCAGTCAAATTGTCAAATCAAAGCCCCTCCCCTCGCCAAATCCCACCGGACAGGCAGTTGTGTTACCCTCAGGTACCCGCCAAACCACAGGGATATTTGCTGTTTCATGGGACCTTTAAAATACCCCCCGGCATGTGAAACGCTCCGTACAGGTTGGGGTCAGACACCCTCCCTTGTAACGAGAGTTCCCAGGCCTTTTCGGTCCCTGGCTAAGTCTGTGTCAGCATCCGCCACCTCCTCCTTCTCCCCTTGCTTCTGCCCCACCCGCCCCTTCTCTAAGACCTTGACCCCAGGTGCAGCAGGAGCCATCGAAAGGTCGCATAAGGCGGTGCAAGAGTCTTGTCAGGTCTGGCCCGAGGAGGGTCATGTTTTCGCCTCCTCGCACATTGCACCCTACTCTCAAAACCTCCCCCGGCGCCGCCCCAGGAGGTCTTGTGTCATTCTTGCGCTGTTTATTCCAGTGAGTGATAGGAAATATGGGAGCAACACAAAAGGTTTTCTGAGAAGGGCTGCTGCTGGCGCTGCCGTCTGAGGACGCCGTGAACAGAGCGGCCTAGCGAGCATTCCTTGGCAAGGAGTAAAGGAAGAGAGGCATAGTGTGAGGGGGGCGGGAGGGTGGTGGGAGGACTCAACAATTTAGACAACAACAAAACTCACACACACAGAGACACACACACACACATTGCTGCCATCACAGTCGTCGGCGGGAATAGCATCTGGGGTTTTTTTTGGGGTCTCTCTGATGACTTGTCCCGTGGTTTTATAAAGCACTGCTATCAGACGTAGATGTCATAGGCGGGTCAGAAGATCATGAGATCTGGTACTGGATTAAGGAAATCATTCTCCAATTTAGTTGTCCAAATCTAATTACCATGCCTTTTCTGGCACTCCTTGGGCCATCTTTATGTCTCTGGGAGCATTAGCGACCACGGTTCTTCAACTCAACCGTGTTTTTGTTTTTTGTTGTTTTTTTTTTTCCATTTCATTGTGCAAAATATGGCATAAATTCAAATCCATCTCAGCTCAGCTAAGTCATTTAGCACCAAACTGCGGCTCTTTTTTTCCCCTCCCTTTTCTGCGACTCTGCCCGGGTTAGCAACAGAAGCTCCTGAGTGGACAGGAAGAGAAACTGGTAAAGATTCAAGAATGTACTGGAGCAGCTGCCTCATATTTCATAAATCACTGGAGCTGCTAAGACGCGGTCCGGAGCCTGCGATGATAACCAGTTACAGTATCTTTTCCCTGACCCTTGTGCACCTGTTTCCGACTGTAAACAGACTGAAAGCGGCAGTCCTGCAGGCCTTTGCGAGCACCCCTGGGATGTAGTTTACTGTGCGTGGCCTTCAGGCTCTGGAAACCGATATTAACTGGTGTTTATTTGAAACGCCATCTCCGTCCGTGCAGGGGCTTCACAAGGAATCAGAAGACGAAATATTGAATGAATGAATAAACGAATGAATGAGCGAGTGAGTGAGTGAGTGAGTGAATGAATGAGCAAGCGAGTGAGTGAGTGAGTGAATGAACGAATGAGCAAGTGAACGAGTGAGAGAGTGAGTGAAGGAATGAACAAGCAAATGAGCGAGTGAATGAATGAATGAGCAAGTGAGTGAGTGAGTGAGTGAATGAATGAGCAAGTGAGTGAGTGAGTGAGTGAGTGAGTGAAGGAATGAGCAAGCAAGTGAGCAAGTGAGTGAGTGAGTGAATGAATGAATGAGCAAGTGAGTGAGTGAGTGAGTGAGTGAGTGAAGGAATGAGCAAGCAAGTGAGCAAGTGAGTGAGTGAGTGAGTGAGTGAGTGAGTGAATGAGTGAAGGAATGAGCAAGTGAACGAGTGAGAGAGTGAGTGAGGGAACGAGTGAGAGAGTGAGTGAAGGAATGAACAAGCAAATGTGCGAGTGAATAAGTGAATTAATGAGCAAGTTAACGAGTGAGAGAGTGAGTGAGGGAATGAGTGAGTGAGTGAGTGAGTGAGTGAAGGAATGAACAAGCAAATGTGCGAGTGAATGAATGAACAAGCAAGTGAGTGAGTGAGTGAATGAGTGAATGAATGAGCAAGTGAGTGAATGAGTGAATGAATGAGCAAGTGAACAAGTGAGAGAGTGAGTGAGAGTGAATGAATGAACTATTGAATCACTTGTTTTCTGGAAATGTGTCTTGTACGCTGAAACAAGGACGGTTCAATACTGCAAGAGTGCATGTTTCCTACGACAGGGGGCGATATTGAGCAAAACAACTGACACAAACTAATACAATTAACTCAATCAGAAAGCACACACTGCAGTGGGCATATATGAATGATCCTGATTTTTTTTGGGGGGGGGCTGCCTGGGAGGGGGGGGGCTGCCCAGTTGCCCAGTGGTTGTGAATTTAAAGATAGGCTTTCTCTTTTCTTTCTTTTTTTTTTTTCCATCCTGTGCAACAGGGGGAAGACGAACGTTCATTGGTCGATGAGCGGCCGAGATGTGTCTTGCAATATCATGACCGCCAACATGAGCTATGCGAGTGTTCAGACTTGCAGTCTTCTGGCCATGAAATCCGAGGGCTCGTTTTCAAGGCTGGTAGAAGAGGTGTAGTATTACTGTTTTGCCATGTTTCGCAAGCTTCCACGGTGGCTGTAGTCTCCATTTACTCTTGTTGACATACTTGTGTACCTTTTTTCCCCCTCTTTTTGAATTTTGGCCGGGTCACACAGAGAGCCCTCTGCTGGAAGGAGCCCCGCTGAGAGTAAACAGGCCCAAACTCTAATATGTTTGCTCGGTGACCTGGCCAAAGAAGTGAAGTTGAAGTTTTGCCCATCGATTTTAAACTTTGTGAGTGCCACCTTGTACGTCGGGTGTTGGACTTGGAGTTGACCTTGTTGGTTTAGCGCCACTCCAAAGAAGGGAAAGTGCATTCGTCTGCATACTTCAGTATTGCGCAAACACGTCCGAGCTTGGTTACTTCATTTCAACATGCGTCTTTAGTTTTATTTTTCCTGTTTTCTTTCCAACCCAGCATGAAATAATGTTGTACTCTGTGGGAGAAAATAGTCCAAAAACGAGGGGAGGAAAAAAAAAATACAAGCTTCAAGGTTGTACAGTGTATTTCATGTGTTGGTGCACCGGGCGAGTGGATGGGGATTCCTCAGATGACACATCCCAACGCTGTGCGGTCTGCTCCTCGCTCTGCAGTTTAAGGGGTCTCATGTAAAGTATAAAAGTGTCAACAGAGGCGTCCGGGTTGTGTGGTGGTCTATTGCATTGCCTACCAACACGGGGGTCTGCAGTTCGAACCCCGGCTTGGTTGGGTGTCCCTACAGATACAATTAGCCGTGTCTGCAGGTAAGAAGCCGGATGTGGGTGTGTGTCCTGGTCGCTGCACTAGCGCCTCCTCTGGTCGGTTGGGGCGGCTGTTCGGGGGGTTGTGGGGGATAGCGTGATCCTACAACGTGCTACGTCCCCCTGGTGAAACTCCTCACTGTCAGGTGAAAAGAAGCGGCTGGCGACTCCACGCGTATCAGAGGAGGCCTGTGGTAGTCAGTCTGCAGCCCTCCCCGGATCGGCAGAGGGGGTGGAGCAGCGACCGCGGCGGCTCGGAAGAGTGGGGGGTAATTGGCTGGGTACAATTGGGGAGAAAAACGGGGGGGGGGGGGGGGCAAAAAAGTGTCAATAAGCACGAGGTGTGTGTAGGATGCCCTGAGTAGTCTCCCCGGTAAATCTATACTTTTCTTACTCCCCTTCAACTGAGTTGTCATATTTTGTGCATCCGAGGGCAAAACGCTACAGTGAAGGCTTCACCGACCTTTTCACCCATGAGCCGTCCAATGTTTAGCAGGACCTTTGACTTTAAAGGTCCTGCCCTGTGGCAAGGGGGACAGACAAGCCATGCACAACGGCATGCAAAAAAAGGCCCACTTCCGAGCCGTCACGATCGCGCTTTATACTTTGATGAATCGGTGAAAGTGTGTCAACCATGCTGACAAGCGCCTGGCACCGGTGATCCCTATACAGGCTTGCTGCTCCACCGGAGTCCCGCAGGGCGCCCTAAAACGCCTTGTCCCTGCTCGCGCCAGATGCGGTTCTCTTCTGCATCACGGGTCCCCTCTCAATCGAGCCCGGGACAGTAATTCAACTGGACGTTGGCCACTTTCTCCCCACACACACACAAAAAAAAAATCTTTTTTCTTTTCCGAGGCGTTACGTAAGCCCTAATCAGAGACCCTCTCTCCTAAAAGTAGTGTCTTTGGTTTGGCCGGCACTCTCCTGCATAACTCCGGGCCACCGCCGGCAGCCTGCCGGCATTGAGTTTCCTCATCCTGGCATGAAGACATTGGGCTTTGACAGACACGCTCGAGAGCGGAGTGCTCCGGTTCCTGCTGCTCAAGTGAGCTTTTGTTAACCTCTGATGTTAACGTTCACGGCACAGAAGGTATTCAGAGAGAGAGCTACGTGCACGGACCGGTGTTTCCACTTGCTACGCACACGACCTTTGGAGTCGGAGGTCAGCAAAAAGTGCATCTGCTGCCACCTCGGCTTACATAAAGACGCTCGCACAAACACATCGCCAGCGAAGGGGCAGGTGTTACGGGAGAAAAAGCAATTAGGTTGAGCTCGAAATTGATTTTATTACATTTTGAAAACTGCAAGCAGGGCCTTTGCCCCGTGGACTAAGAGTTGCGGTGCATTTCTTACATAAAACTGAAGTGCCATAGGGTTGTTACAGGTCCACCTTCAAGCTCGCGGATACGGGCATTTTCAGTCTACCCGGTAGGCACAGCAGCGGGATAAGTGGTTTGGCTAAGGGATGGCAGGCATAGTGTAAAGTGACAGCATGGCTCCGTATGCGTGCACCCGGTCCAAGTCTACCGTTTCCAGCTCTGGTTTCAACATCCGCTTTCGTCACATCGCAGCGACTCGCAGCATCAGACGGAACTTGACAGAAACACGGTTCTGCTGACGGGGGCCTGCACAAAGCCCGGTGGTGCAGTGGTTAGAGCGGTGGCCTCGCAGCAAGAAGGTCCTGGGTTCGAGCCCCGGGGTAGTCCAACCATGGAGGTCGTCCTCTTGTGTGGAGTCTGCATGTTCTCCCCGTGGGTTTCCTCCCACAGTCCAAAGACATGTAGGTCAGGTGGATCGGCCGTACTGAATTGTCCCTCGGTGTGAACGTATGTGGGCCCTGTGTGATGGTCTGGCAGCCTGTCCAGGGTGTCGCCTCGCCTGTTGCCCAATCACTGCTGGGATAGGCTCCAGCATCCCCCCCCCCCGACCCCGAGAGCAGGATAAGCAGTTTGGATAACGGGATGGATGGACATACATATTGGGGGCTATTCCGCACTTCTTTTGCCCGTTTCAGCCAAGGCAACCTACAGGTTAATTCCCGAAAAACTGTTGTTATTCAGTTCAGCAACACATCGGGGGAAAAAAAAAAAAGGAAAAGCAACAGATTCTTTAAAAGTCCATTTTGACAGGATGTGGATGAAGAAATGACGCTACATCCATTCATACTGAAGAATAAAGCCTTTATTTTTTTTGTCTTTCCATAGTTCAAGTTTGTCGGTCCCACCCAATGAAGGGGCGGCCACTAGAGTGAAGGAGTAAGAGGTAGAGCGAGTGTCCCATTCTCGTTGTGATGAGCGTAGAAATTCACTTTTACACACCGTGGGAAGGGCCATCCAAAGAAGGCCGACCAGGAAAAATAAAATAAAAATTACAGCAGCTTCTCGGTGGCGTTGCAAGCTTTCCCTTCTTAGTCACAATCATACATACTCTTACATCGCAGACCCCCCCCTCCCCCGACAGGTTTTTTTTCTCTTTCTATTTTATAAAGGTCATACTACACAGCTTACCCCAAGAGGCTGAGAGGGTTAACAATGAACAGAGCCCTGCCGGCCATCATCACCACCACCACCACTGTCGAGGTCTTGTAACACTTGGTGTATGCGGGTGTAAGTGTGTTTGTGTGTGTGTGTGGGGGGGGGGGCACATGGCCCGGGCCTCTTGATGCGTCTCCCCAAGACTAAAGGGGCACTGCATAGTATAGTCAGAGGGAGGTGGTTACGGCCACCCCTCTGCGGCCCAACCCGGAGAGAGATGGCGCTGCCTCCGCGTAAGGCGGGCCACAGAAACCTGAGCGGTTCAGCTTGACAGCACGTCAATCCAAAATAGGAGCACAGGAGTCAGCTGGCCCCGCGGGCGAGTGGGCGGGTGAGTGAGTGAGAGTGAGCGAATGTGGGTAGCGGTGTGCATGTATGTTTGTGTGCATCACACTGCATTTAAACTAGCGGATATCGACCACTCTAGGAGCCCCCCCCCCCCACACACACACTGCCAGGTTACAACAGTGCCATGTCACTATTTTCTTTTTTTCTTTTTTTTCTTTTAAAGATAGTATTTACATCTTTAACTCATAAATTATTTCCCTAACATACTGTATGTGTAAGGCATAATAAAGATCTCTTCGAAAAAAACACAAGTGCCTCAGATGAAAAGACAATAAAAACTCCAGCATTTGGAAAGATAAGCAGAGGGCAGAATAACTTAAAATGCCGCCACGACAGCTGAAATGCAGCCCCAGTTAAGTTGCGAACAGAGGGAAAAAAAAAAACAAAAAAAACAACAACAACACACGCACACATGGTAAATGTAATAACGAGAACACATTTCAGATCGGTGCAGAGAAGACGAGATAAAACTGTGAGCTTGAGCAGGCATCCTGCAAACACCTCCTGGTAGTGATGCTGACTGAGCTGTTTACAAGGGGGCGGGGGGCCCTGGTCTAAACTGAACCCCTAAAACAGAGGGAGTATACTCACAGTGGGAAGGGGTATGTTTTGGAGCTCCATTTAAAAAAAAAAAAAATTAGATGTCTTCTATTGCCCCCGCTCCCCCCCCCCTCACAAAAACCACTACCAACGAGAGATCGAGGAATGACTTGCAATTTCCCCCGTCTCGAGTTTGACCTTTAGAAATGTCTCCTCTTAATGCGTTCCCTGTTTGACCCCCTGTAGCCACCTGCGACCTGGCTGCGATAAGCGCGGCCCTGCGGCAACTACCAGCTCAGGGCAAGATGCAGAACCGAGCCAGTCTCTTCACCGGATGTGGTTTGACAAATAAGGCCCAGACAATTCATATTTGACATTGATATAGAGCATAAAAAAAATGTTTGCATGAGAAAAACATACAAATGTAGATGCAAATAGTTTTCATTACACAAAACAAAACAAAAAATCATACACATTAGCTGTTTTTGCAAATGAAATTCCAAGTATTTAGCATACAATATGTCAGATAAAGAAATAATGGCGGGCTCTGTCCAATCAGAAAAGAGTGAAAGAGCAAAAGAATTGATACAAAAACAAGAACATGGAAGTTCAGTTCATATTTATCAAATTGAATAATTTTGCGCACACACACACACACAGGAAGTGTGGAGGAGTGAATCAAACCTCTCCAGTCGTTTGGACCATGTGAGTTCATATTACCCCCACTCCCACTACAGTGCCGTTGGGCTGGCTTCAGTCTTCGGGTCAAGCCCCCACCCCCACCCCCACCCCCATCATGTGTGGGTGCATGACAGTCTGAGTATGTCGTTCCAGTGAGCTTAAAAAGGTAGGCCATTGGTGCATTAAATGGAGAGGACCCGCCTACCCTGACGGGGCGGGGTTTGGAGGGAGCCCGTCAGTCATCCAGGATGACCTTGACAAAACTGGCCACGTCTGTCTCTTTGGAGTCATGCAGGGTAAAAAAAGGATGTTGCTGCATAAAATGAAACAAATGCAAAGGCTTAGATATGCACATGAATGAAACAGAGGATTTATAAAAAAAAAATTTTTTTAAATCACAAGATATTGCACAGTTTTATTGTTAAAATCTACCAACACAAATCTCTAGTTAGGTGAGATAATTGAGTAAGCCTGCCCTCTTGAGGACAAAAGCAAGAGCAAAGGTGAGGGAGAGCTTGCAGACTAACCATTAATTCTGTGTAGGCTGGTCTCTCACTTGGCTTCTTTCTTAAACTGCAAAAAAGAAGATGACAAAAGAAAAAAAAATTAGACAACATTAAAACCTAATTGTGTATATGTCAGCGTATAAAAGTAGTGACACGCTGCAGCGGTTTTCCGACGATGACAAAAATGACAGCGCAAGCTGCAAGCAAGCAAGCCAGCCTCCGGCAGTCTCCTCTTTGAGCCAAGGGAGATCCTAACACTGCCTCCTGGTGGACCATGGGCACCGCTACGATAGAACAAGATGGACAACAGCACAACAAAATGTTAAATACACCTCGGGGGCGAGGGACTCACCACTGGGAGCTGAAGTCTACAAACTCTGGTGAAAAGCGGTCAGCGGGCAACTGCGGGGAGGGCTCATCCACCACCTGTTTGAGCTGCTGGAATGGGGTGCCCCAAGAGTCGTAGGGGAACTTCAGAATAGCCAGCTCAATCTAGGAACCAGAAACAGAGAGTTAATGATTTGCTAAAATTCAGTCAAAAATCCGGACTAAAATCTACAACTTTTAGTTGTGGTTCACTCGGATGAATGCTAATGCTACCTGGTAAATATGACAATCGTGCATCTGATGGGGGGGGGGGGGGGAGTAATCACCCAAAGGTCATTCAATATCTCCAAAATACCGAGCACGCAGTCTGAAAGAACTCAAGTTATCGGCTATCTTTATAGTACTAAAATACCAGCCTATGCTTTTTTGTAATCGAACGCTATCAATCAACCCCGGGACTGGATTAAGCGGGTATAGATAATGGATTAAGCGGGTATAGATAATGGATGGATGGGTGTGATCATTTTCTTGCAGTAAGATTGTATCCCGAACCACTTGCTAGCATGCTGCACACTATATAAATAACACCGCATAGCAGAAGTTATTAACCACTCTGTTTAAAAAAACAAAAAAAAACAAATTAGACTCAAACAGTACTTGGTCTGTACTGTGACCAAGTACTGTTGGTGAAATGGTCACTTCTGAATGACCATTTAACACCCCCTCAAAAAAAAATCCCCTTCTGAGTAACTGCCCTTAACTTGCAAAGGGCAAACAGTGCAGGATGACCGCCAAGGTGATCTGTTTGCTGGCACAGATTTAGCTCAGAGGACAATTCAACAAGCTAGCTATGTGGTGCCGCTGGCTTGCAAACACCACCCTCGATATGATTTTATCAAACAAATCTTATCGAGTGATCAGCAGAGTTAGTTTGCACATAGCAGACTAATTCATTGAAATGTTTAGCTATAAAATAGTAATTAAATAGTCATAGCTTTATTAGTTGCATCTGTCAGCCATTATAAGGAGCAACAGTTGACAGATGTTACACGGCTGCAATGCATTATGGGGTGGGTCACCACCCATAATACACAAGACTGACACATTAGACAAAGGCAGTGGAAATGTACTGCATACTCATTTCACATCACAGCTAGTATGAGCAGCACATACTGTAGGTTCAAACACAGCCCAGCTATCACTTCTAATCAATGGCTAATATCGGCTAATATCTCCGTTTGGGACAAAGTGGACGTCTATATGAAAAACAGCAGCCAAAAATATATAGACACTGAACGATTTGATTTTCCGGTACATTTCAAAACTTTGTGCACAACCGGTTTTTTAAGCCCTGCGACTAATCAAAATTAATATTTCACAAATTTCAAACTTGGCAAACATGCACAGAAG